>NC_061896.1:3433703-3744722 GCF_905147765.1 Vanessa atalanta
ATATTTAATAAATATTTAATTAGTTACTAATTTAAAATATACGATAAATAAATTTTAAGAAAATTTTTAACGAAGCTGCGTGCGGAAGCTATTTATGTATGTGTGAATTGTATTATGGGCTTTACGGAAGACCAGAGCTGCGTCATAACAGCCACTGTGTGCTGAATGAAGCATATTATTTAGTTGTCTGTACCTCAAATTCTTATATTTATCATTAAAATCAAAATATATAAATATACATTAACAGGTAATTTGAATCATAATTCAAAGAAGATTCTACTATTTAGTTCAACCATCAATTACAGTCATTATATACATAAGTAGGTATAAAACATAAGTTATATTCGTTAGGAGTTTACAAATCCTTCTATATGTTGTATGAGATTTTCTCTCAATACTTTCGAAACGTTACATCCGCTATTATCCTCTCGCAAGATGTAAATGAATTAACATCTTATGTTTTTGTTTAGACTAGTTCGTAACTGGGAATCGACTGTCTAATATTTATCGTATATGTGTTGGTCGTTGAACTTCCGCGATATATGTTAAAGGTATTTGTTTTTGTAATTAAATTCCATAGATATTTTTAACGTCAGTGATAAAGTTACGGTATGCTATACTTATCCCTAATATCCCTAATATTAATATGAATTCCTTCTCGTTGATATTTTTTCAAAAACATATACATATTTAATTATATGATGATAGTTTTAATGTGTATATATTCTAAACAAAAGAACAGAAAAGTCGAATTATCAAAATTTGTCATTTGAGACGCGATATCATTGGTTTAAAAAAATGACGTTATGAACATCGATAAAGCTGTTATCGGAATTTTGGAAATCGAATTAAAGTGAGTTTTTGTTTATTTTTGTTTTTTGTTGGATTGGAATAGGCTAGAAATACTGGTAAGGTAAGGTAAGGTAACGGTAGCTTTATATTTTATTTGATTGTGTTAATTAGTCGTTCCACAAGCGTTTTAAAAAACTTCTTTGAATAAAAAATAATTTGATTTGATTAATCCTTTACATAATTTTCACCGCATACCATTTGAATAAAAATACAACAATTTAGATATCTTTTTTTGTTATGGTAATTAAGTACCAAAACGTTTAAACTGTTAGTTTTATAAGCAATTTTTGTCTATGGATGAATGAATAAGAATGGGAAATATATTTATAATCTATGGTACTAGGCGTGCCGTAATTACGACGGTAGTTCAAGTTCAATGACATATTGATTGCCGCGCCCTTGCTCCTGTGATTAGTTCTGGAATCGGGTTCTGTATATAATTTAATTATATAGTATATTATGACATTATGTTAAAAAGCTATTTACAGGGTAAGGTAAGCGTAGACTTAGTGTTTCATTGTTAAAAAAATCTTAAAAAAGCTACTCTGTGCTCTGAAATATTTGCAACACATTTTTTCTTTATTCGAATATGTTCATCAAATCTTATGTGAGTCACGTAACAGTGTCGAATTAAATGTAAATCATCATGACATAGAGTCTCCTTGTACAAGCTCTGAACTAACATTGTGCTTGTACATCGACGTCAGTTGCGTGAGTAGTCCGCGTAGAACTGAACGTTATTTAAGTCAAATTAATCACTTTTTTCGTTCATTTCATTCACTATAGTTAAGTTGGAACAAATTGCTTTTTTTGCACGAGACGAGGGGAATTTATTTCAATTCAATTAAACCGAGTTAATTATTACGCTATTAGTTATCTGTTGGAACAATAAAGCCTATTCAATTGATAAACAATTGATTTGTGAACGAAACTTAAAAGGTTTTTGACAAGCAGAATTCCTTTGCTAATTAAGAAAAAAAAAGTTGGATTATTCATCGTTGTATAACTAAGAGGCGGTAAAATTGTGACTGTCAAAATATTTACGTATACATAGAAGAGAATGTATCTTTCAACGATTATATTTTTGTTATAATCTTTCAACTAGCTAAAGCCTATAATGCCTTGTCATGCCTTATTTTTAGATGATCCGATACGACTCATACGCTACCTATTATTAAATTTTTATATGTACCACATATATTGCAAGTGCTGCTTTTTCGAAGACCAGAAACCTTCAAGCAAATTTCAACTCAATCAGAATGGATGGTAACGGAAACTTAAACTAGTGTTGCTTAAAATGTTGTAATGACTTAGAATTTTTCTCCATTTTGAATTTTGTTAGTAGAAAAACTTATGTAACTTTTGTTTTTGAAGTTCAGTTCAGCGGACTGTCACCTACGGTTTGTCGATTTCGTTTGTAAAAACTCACGTAATTATCGCTTGGACGTATTAAATTACATAATTTATATGATCCGATTAACATAAACACTAATAAAAGTTTATAACATTTAAAAGGGACTTTTGAACAGGTTTCTTTTGGATGGGCGTGTACCACCTTCGTCTTCATCTACACTTTCCATCAGGTGAGATGGAAGACAAATGCCTATTCCAATTATAAAAAAAGGGAAAAATATTTTTAAATTGCGTGTACCATTTCAAAGTATTGTCAAAAGTCAAAGTCAAAAATCTTTATTCAATATAGAAGTGTTTACACTTGCTAATTGATAGTCAAAAATCAACCATATTGATCCTACTCAATTTCGAATGTACTTTTTGTAGTCGTATATGAAATTAACATTAACGAGCTAAGGCTAAGCTTAGACGAAAGTAAGGTAGACGACTTAGACGTAAACGATTGTTTATTTTTTTTATTAATCAATAAACGTAAAAGTCATAACTTTGTAATACGATCTTGTCAATTGTTTATTTAGCTACAAATTTTATAGAACACAGTCATATTAGCTCATTATTATTTAAAAGGTAATTTTGTTATAATTAAATATTGATTATATTGCCTTCGGAAGGGACTACATATGAAACAATTTCGAGTTTATATACAACCTTCATAGAATGCAAATTGAATAGAATAAAATAGAACTTGCCTTGAGAATTAAACCAATAAAACTGAAATTTACTTTCCATTATAAATGGAAACGTAGAATATCGTGCAAGTACCATGCATTATGCAACGTACGTTTGTTATTCCACGATCTTCGCTTCCTGGTGTAAACACGAAGTGGTCTTAGTGATTGAACGATGGTTTTATTGTTTTGTGACCTTAGGAAATGTTAGCCTTTTAAATATTATACGTTAAGACCTTTTGCCTAAGATATTATATTCAATACTAGAAAATAAGTGTGACTTTTCATACACTAGAAAGGACCGCTTTTAAAACTACTTCCAGTAATAATAACATAAAATAATTAATACAAAATAAAATAGTAACCCTCTCATGGAGCTCACATTAAAAAGGCCTTTGCTAGCGAAGCAACAAAAAAATTTTTCAAAATAAATTTGACGTTCTAATGTTTCAGTTAAAAAATCGATGTATTGTATGAAACGTTTTTTATTTTGCTGTGTCTATTAATTCCTCTTTTGTAAGCAAATGATAATAATCTGTAGATAATATCATAATTTGGAACAGTAATTATTTATTAATTTCTTTGATTCAAATTCAAAATAATAATTTTATGGATGTCTACTGGAATCGAAAGTCCATTTAATAATCTGTGAAGTATAGGAAAATTTGGCAATCTTTTAGAAAAAACTTACTTTCGAGCAAAAAAAGTCGGCCTGATTGATCATTACGAAAAATCTAATTAATAAAATGATTAATAAAGAGCTAAAGTGAGTTTTCTTACTATTGTAAGAAAATGTTGATCGGACACCAATACATCAAACCCAGCGTTATATAAAACGCTACATATAAATATTATACCAATTATATAATGTAAATATACTTTTATATACATAGCAGTTATATATAGGATGTAACATAATCGTAAGATATATTTCTTGTATAATGAATGCTTGTATAACAAATTGCATTATATATATTAACTCGCCCTGTTTTATTTTAAAACTTATTCTGAATAGGCACGTCTAATCATAATCAAATAAATCAACCTAAAATTTACTTTGTGATAAAAAATATATATAAAAAAATTACTGGTCTTGTTAATGCCTATGATCACGCCATTTTCTAATTATAATTTATTCGAATATCTCACATACATTCCAACCATGTTAAAAGCTTTATTACGTCCATACATCATAGCACAGCGTGCTTCTATGGCAGTAACTGGTCAAAACATTGTGGTTTAGAAAATATGATTCCTTTTATGTAATACACGTGTGATAAGCATAACAGTTGGATACGTCGTTAAGGTGATATCAGACACATCTCTGGAGAACATTCATTGGGGCGAATATTCATTGTTGTATCAATTTAGTACTGAATTTGTTTGTCGTTTTTTGTTATCATATTTTCTAAATCACGTTGTTTTAATCAGTTGCTTCCATAGAAGTAGGCTGCGCTATGAACGATAAGTGGACGAGATTTCAGTGTAAAATATCGAGGACGTTACGTGCGTCACGTTGAAGCAAATTTCGTTACACGAGAGAGAAGAAAGATGTGCCGTAGAGAGAAAGAGAATGAGAGCTATGTTATATTGTTTCCCTTCTATAAGTGTAGTGCGCACGCGTATTTTTTTTGGTTTTAATGTGCCATTTTATGTGAAAAAGCAAATGTAAAGATTCAAATCAAATAACAGTAGAACGCCGATTGTCCGAACGTCGATTAACCGAATCGCGCATTATCCGAATCGGTCCTAAGCTTAATATAATTGTTTTTATATTTTAAATAATTTAATTAATTCGGGTAATCGGCGTTCTACTGTATTCTTAATTCACGTAGTAGTAGTTTGAATCGTCATGTTACAGTATTGAGTTAAATTCAAAGCTACCACCGGTTCCGTACATAGATTCTACCTGAGAGAAGAACCGGCAAGAAACTCAATAGCTAATCTATTCCACCATTTTAATTACAGAGTATGTCAGTAAACAACAATTATTATTTTTATATAATGAACGAACCGTCTGATTCCACCTTTAGGTTTATTCATTTGACATATTGAATCTATCTGATACACGTTGAATGTGTCACCGTACAGCTGTCTTTGCGCAAATATTGATATGATTAATAAATCGTCTGTTTTATATAAAGAGTTATTTGAACAGTGATAGGTTTAAGCTAATTTGTCTATTGTTGTAAATTGTGGTTGACTGAGTTTGACTGTTCTTAGAAAATTCTAGAATGTACATATGATGCTTTTAAGATGTTTCGTAATTAAAAAACAAAAATCTTTATGTTAATAATAATTGTAATTTCTTATTGATATTGAAGAAAGTAATTAGCAAACATGAAAAAAAACTATATATTCAAGATTATTTTATGAAAATGGAATAGGTAACTAATTTTTAAAAACTAACTTACATTGGATTGTTTTTCTCAATCAACTCTACATCTCTTCTCAAAAGAAAACGATTCTTTAGCCCAGCAGTGGGAAAATTTACATGCGGACATTTTAATTTTATCTTAAGCTAACACATTAATTATAAAACACAATCCTAAACAATAACTATTTTATTAATTTATTATGTGCAGAGATAAGAATATTAATCAGATTCATATTAAAAACGAGATTTGAATGTGATTGTCGAAACGAATTTTAATGTCTTACATAATGAAGTTCAGGTTACATAAACAATTTATACAAGGGGGTCAGTGGGCCATTAAGGGGTTAAGTTAGGTCATGCAAGTGAATCAATAAAAATTGACATGCGACTGATAGGATTTGCAATATCAGATGTTATTGACAGAACAGAGAAAGCTAAAAAAACATAGACACAAGAATTTGAATGAGGAAACATAATATATTATGTTTAAAAATATGTTTTAAAATCGAACAGTTTTTTCAATGTGGTCATATCAAGAGTTCGATTTGAAAAAAGATTCTTTTGCGTCAGATAGCCGATGTATTGAGAAAAGACGGGAGCGGAGCAGTAACGTCGAAGCAGTTCGTTTTTAATATAAAGGTTTATTTTAAGGTAAGTTTAAATTGTTGGACGCCGATTGTTGTAATCCGATTTGTATAGTTCTTTTCAAATTAAATAGTCCGTTTATTGATGAAGGTTTTAGGATATATCAATTAGCACCCTAAAGGGTTGAGCATAACCGTAAAAGTGGTTGACACTATATAGCGTTTCTGTATGAAACATGTCTCTGTAGTGCAAATTTAACGCTAATGAAGCGCACAAGTGTAGGCAACCTTGGCACTTTTTTTTCTTCAAAAAATCAATGAACCGTCATTAATAATATTTATTTCTTATATAGATGGTCAGTAATTCGTTTTAATTTTCATAGTTACCTATTATACCACATTAGGTAGCCATTGCGTAAACCGTCAACTAACGGTTAGCTCAAACTTGGGCAATGTTGACATAACTGTGCTTAATGCGTTAAAAAGATTTAATACTCTGCTACTGAATGTCAGGGGCCGTTAGACAAAGATTCGTGAATAGCGTAACTTAACTCAGTTCTTAAGAACAAACTTTTATCATGTCGATTTTTTTTTTTATATTGTTACACTTTCACCAAATTGATATAAAAACTTTCTAAAAAATATTTAATTATAATATTATTTATGTCATAGTAATTGTTTTTTTTTCTAGGTAAAGGCATGGTTAATTGATTTTGATAGCGGAAAATACGTCAGTTAAAATTGATTGAATTCTTTTTTGCCGTTGAAATCAACGGATAATTCTAAAAAAATATTATTGTATACATTTTTATTCACAGTTTTATAGAAAAGCTAGTTTAAAAGCTACATACAAAAAATATATATATTAAAAAAGTGAAAAATATCTCATTTGGAATTCATATTCAAATGTTTTAATATGTACCGCAAAATTGTCAGTACCCGGCGCCAAGCCCATATAATGTAGGTGCTACTATATTTACCTGGCAAAATTAACAACTTAATTTATTAATAGCAATGTCTAATTGTAATTAGGTAAGTACTAATTAATTATTGTATTGAATAATAACGGTGATAACAAAAGTACTTATTTAATCTGAAGTAAAAAATGATTAAAATTTTACTAACTTAATCCTAAAAAAAGTTTGGTACTTAAATCAAAAATCAAATATTTAAATACTCTTTAAGATTGGTTATGAAAAAACTAAATTGATTTGTAATTATACATTATAGGATAGATATATAAATAGGTTACTTTAAATAATTAAGACAAGAAAAAATATTTAATCTATGTTGTTCTTTAGTCACATCAACTAAAGTCTGTGAATTATCTCGCTAAGATCTCTGTCACATTTGAAATTATAATTCCATCATGGCGCTAGTGGAGTGTGAGATGAGTTTTAAATTTAATTTAATGCAGTTGACATACATGGCGTAATAAATTAAAATATATTTATCGTTATTTATTCGATCTGACTTAGTAGGCAAGTATTTTCTGAATCTTTTATATATTAAGAATGTTATACCGTTAAGAGGGATTTTGAAAGTATTGTCAGTTTCACGCTTCTATACGTGTTTCTGTTTAAATTTTCGAACGATGTTTAATTAGAGGATAAATATTATCATTTGCTTTTTTTGCTTTGGGAAAACTATCCGGGGTTGAAACAACATCGATAACCAAAGGTGTTTTATTAATTAAGCAATCTGAGCATTGAGCCATATTAGCTCTTTAAAGCACTGGTAGGTAGGCTTAGACTATAATCAAAATACAATATTCGATAATTTTCCAGTACGCACTTTCAGATAGATTTAAAAAATATAACTTTAGTTTTAAATGCTAGTAATGAGAACTAACTAATATTCTCATAACTTCAAATGGAAAATGTCTATTTTAAAATTACGAAATCGTTTCATTTGTTCTCTATTTAAATAATTTGGTGTTTTACCGTTCTGATGCAAATGAACAAGTATTCATGTCTCGAATTATCCTCCAAAACCTACAGGTTTACGATCTTTTATTTTTTCGCCGACCACGAGATGAATTGCTAATTGAAATATGGTACTTTAATTTGAGATGCTTGTTTGAATTTTTTATCTGTAACCCATTTTATATGCATAATGAAATTACTCAAGCAATTTTAAGTAGATTAAAATATTTTTAAATTAAAGTCGTTAAATTACTGCGATAAAAAAAATTACAGATCGTATTGAGCGAATGGTAAATGGCGTTATCGATTTTATATAATATAATCCTTTTTAATTTGCATCAAGATTATAATGTAAATCAATTTATATGATAATTTATTTAATTAATTTTAATCTATGTTGCAAACTATAAATATGAAACATTGTTGTTTTTAATTAAATGTGACCAGTCGTAGAATCTAAAATGACAATTAACTATATTCTAAAACAGTGTAAAACACTGTGTTAAAAGTCGTTACATTCTTAATTTAAATTCAACGTGTGCTGTCTCTTGGAAGAAACATTAAATTCAACTAAAACGTTTGCCAAAACTTTAAGCGCGGAATGGTTGCTTGGTTAGAAATTACAAGATTATCTTTAATGTTGTGAATGGCGCCAAATGATTCGATTTTCGAATTATTATGTTAACGTTACTGATGGCGAACTTAAAAAACAGAACTGTGTTTTATTACTAGCACATTATTTCGATTCTTCTTTTTTAGGCACTAGTAACAAGGGTTGATTGAAGTTTTGAGATATGTAGAAATGTAGCCGGTATTATCAATGCTTAAAACTTAGATGTATTATAAACGATTTTGTACCCAAGATATATATATGAGATTTTTGACAATACAACTGTCAAAATTTGACACATCGAATACGTTGACATACAATGAATAATAAGCTTCTTTATCTATCATATAACCTTTAAACGATGTTGTAGCGAAATAGCACTTGTACAATTAAGATGGACGATAAAAAAGCCAAACAATAGCGTCGGTAACAATACCGCCCACTGAGACAGTTTATTACTTTTTGCAATATAGTGGCAACACTTCGTGATTACAGAGCGTTAATATTTCCGTACGTTGAATACATAATAAGTATATGTATATACATGTATTTTAATTTATGTACTGTAACAATTATGTATTGTTTGCATTTTTAAGATTACAGAAATAATAATAACTTTTTTTTGGAGAACCTAACAAATAATGAATATTTTTTTTTAATATATACACACACACATATATATACTCGAGTGCTCTTTAAATTTGACATAAATAAGTAAACTCTTGCACGTTTTTAATTTAAGCTGTTTTTATTAGACTGTTTCTGAACGTTCGAATTACTTCTTTTATTATAAGTTACGGTGCATAGTTTCAACTGCGTAGGATTAGCCGGTTCGCCCACGGTCAAGCTGAATGGAATAAAGGTACCTGCTTCACACATGAGTACCAACTTAGTGTATAGTAATATAATCTGTATTTAAATAGAGACACACGTGGGCATCAATGTTGTGTATCATCTTCGCCATTACATAGAATGGTTTCTTGTTATAAAATATCGTTAGAAAGCGACTAAGTACTATAAGAGAATCTTTATGTTTAAATAACATAAGCACAACTAAAAAAATATAATAATTTTATTTTGTTTTAAATAGTGACCAGAAAGTTAAATATTTTTACAATTTGTTATCTTTGACAAGACATCAAGTGACGAATCGGTGTCTTTAAATTAATTTAAAAAAGTAAGTACGACGAAAGAACAATAAGTTAAATGTGTACTTGCATTAATAAATATTTGAAATACTTTAAAACCAACAATACAATCTTAGCAACTAATATTATAAAGGCGAAAGTAAATTTGTCTGTTTGTGACGTCACGACGAATAAACGATTGTACTGATGGTATTGACGTTTAACAAAGATCTTGTCTTGCCTAGATACGAATATAGGCATAAAAATTATGGTATCTACTAAAAAAATACGCAGATAGAGTTTACAGGGAGCAGGGAGAAGTTTTATTTTGATTTAAACGGCGGCGCGGACGTAGTTAATATTTATGTTCAGTCTGTATTCAGTAGAGATCGGGTTTCATATGAAGTCTAGACTGTTATTAAATTATTATTTTTTTATAGTGTTAGTGCTTTAATAAATAAAAAATGATTTCGTTACAATTGTTAGACGTTTCTGTAATATAAGAGTAACGCTCTATCACTAGAATTTATTAAGTTTTAAAATTGAAAATAATCACAGCGAATCGAAACGAAAACAATAAGAAAAATAATAATAATATTTAATATCCGAGAGAGGTTAAAGTATTAAACACATACGTCCATTTAAATGATTCAATGGTACATCTATTCCCATCCGTTCTATGAAAGTGGTTTACGCTCGTTTAATAACAAAGTACAATTATCGTTACAAAGACTTGTGTGAATCGTATCAATACAACTAATTTGACACTTGGATCGCTTTCTCTAGTTTAAATGCAACAAAGAAATCCAATACGCTATTCTATTCACTATTTGTGTAAGTTTAATTTGAGATTTATTTTTCTCTGCTTAGAAACTTCATACAGTTAAACCTCTTTTATAAATTCTGCTTAAGAACTTGTAACAATTTGGTCTGGTATACAAAACTGACAGATAATTTGGGTTGCCAATAGTACTTTACTCGTAGCTTTTTTGCAGTAGCAATACTAGTCGATATTAACCACTTGATATCAATGGTTAAGGGTAGGACGGCAACCGTGTCCGGATAGAGGTCAAGCTTAACACACACGAGATTTCCTAACTTCAATCTGCTAAAGTGAGTTCTTGTGATAGAAAAATTCACTAACTTTTTTACTGTCCTGACGTGGGATATAGATAAATTCTGGGGTAATACTTGTTACTTATTTCGAACAAAAAACTTTATTTCATCAACAAACTAACAGTCCAAAGATCCGCTTGCTTAGCATTAGGCTTTTACAAAAGTAGAAGAATTAAAAAGGATTTGGAGTCTTATCCAACAAGGACGCAAAAAGTTTTGCAGAAACTTATTAAATTTATCAAGGTAGTACTAAGAAGTAAAAAAAAAAACTTAGATAAGAAGACCATCTTATCTAAGTTTTATTAATTTATTTCTTAAAAGTATTAAAAGATTTTAATTTTTTAATTACCTGATTGCGTGGATTGGGTTGGATAAGTTTGAGTGTTTGAGTTAGCTGAATTTATTGTTGAAATTTAGAAATAAAGGTTATTATAAATTTATAAAGGGAGAGATAGTCGTACAAATGGGCATGCGATGCAATACTTAAACGATTAAAGTATCAAGTATATTTGATGAACTAAAAGCTTTTTTTTAATATCAATTGAAATAAATATTTAAATGCACATTAATCTTTATAATACCTGGTGGGCTGGTGATAACTGAATAGTTACTGAGATTTCCGTATTCGAATACTTACGTATCGTTTCGTGACGTTGACGAAATCAAGTTCAATGACAGCTTATGTAATCTGTCGAATTATGGATCGAAATTTATATTTAAAGCCAGTCTTCTATGCGATAGGAGGAGCTATAATATTTAAAAGTATTGATGGGAACCGGTTAGCTCGCTTGAAGCTTTGTGTAATGTATATTACGAATAAACCATGAAAATATATATGTACCGACAGTAGAACATTACGAAGGTGATTGCTTTTTTTATGTGTTTATTTGCATTTGAAATAGCAAAATTTATATTCCATTCATCATATTTTATTTGATGACGTCATAAAGATATGACTTGGTATACTAGATTTTAACAAAAAATTAATTTTTTAGTTTTAAATGAATATATTTGTGACTATATATATATCAAATGCATTAACCTCCTTGGTTTGAGTGTTTGTTCTTGAATGACAAAAATAGTTTCTAATGGTTTAAGAACCTTATAAACGCATCGAACAGACATTCTTTCTTCATATATAAGTTTGGTAACGAATACGTGGACTTTCATCATCCAATTAGTGAAGTAACACCCTATAAGCGTTCTTGATGCATCCATTTTGGTGCAACTTTCATTATAACGATATGGGAGTGACGTTGACAGCTGTCATTTGATAACTTTCACTGGGGATGAGGAAATAGTGTCGGAGACCGGTTAGTTTCGACACCGGTTAATTATGAATTACTTGCCAACTCGAAAAACAGTTGGTACGCATTTTTTTATATAGTATTTTCTATATACTCATTATAGGATTTTATTTCATTGGTATCTAATATGTTTTCTTAAATTTTATGCATGATTATCGATTTTTAAATGATCAATCAGTTTAACATAGCGCCAGTGACACAGGAAACTACAGATTAAAAAAAAAATCAGCAGAGACAATCACAACAATTAACTTATCTCTTAACGAACAACGTTCCGTAAATTCTGTGAAGCCGGCGTAGGCTTTTAATGAAATTATTGAATGAATGCTGCACGCGGGAATTCGACGCTTTCAATGTAAATCCCAGCGTACACTTTATGCAATATAATGCATTTTGTGGTAGGGCATTGTGCATGTCCGCCTGGGAAGATACCACCCACTCATCATATGTGAATATATAATCCGAATTGAGTCAGTGAGTCAGTGTAACTACTGGGGTCATAGCATCTTAGATCCTGAAGTTAGGTTGCATTGATGATGTAATGAATGGTAAATATTTCTTACAATGCCAACGACCAAATGCGGTGGTGAGTACTGATGATTGGATGGCCTATTTGCCAGTCTGACAATTATACTTTATTACGAAGGCCTATGGACGAATATCACATCGTAAACCACTAAAGGACCTAAGATGGTAAGACAATGATGATGTTCGTATTGGCGGTAGATTGATGATGTCGTTCTGGCTGATTTCAGTCACGGCGAGCAAGCTGAGGTGCTGAAACAATTTAGGTGTCTCTCAATTCACGGAATTAAGGACACACTTCCAACTTCCAGACTGTGAATTTTTGGATAGAAAAACTCAATAACTTGTACTAACAAATACTTGTGATAGAAAAACTCGAATCGACATGGGTTTTGAATACTTATATGTAATTAAATACTTATAATAGAACTAAATCAACGAAGCAGGCGGTATTAGCAACTGATGCTAGGGTGGTAGATACCCAGCTTAAAGCCCTACCAAAAGTACCAAAATATATTCGAATTTATTTTATATTTCAAAATACAATTCGCGATACAAAGAAATGCCTATAAAATAATGAGTATCGACTCAATTGATATTTGCTATTAGAATTTACCGTTTGCGTAAAGCGTTTGTATTCAGCTCTTGTTGAAATGTTTATTGTTTCTTTCAAAAACTCGCTTCAAATCTAAACGAGTAGAAATGGATATTGATGACTGCTTGAGATTAATAAACGTTAAAACCGTTTGACCGATCTCCGCAAAAGTTGGCACAAATATGCTGTACACTTTGTTGAATTTCACAACTAGTTCACGATTCAGAACTTCATCTTCTATACCGTTCAGCTGATCGTTATGATAATAAGAATATACACAGGCAGGTCTATAAAAGGAAAAGTAAACTAAAAGAAACAGCGCGTTTTTAAAAGATTTAAGTTCTAGTAACTAATATTATATATTATGAATAAGTTCGCAGTTTTGAATTTAGTTTATTGACGTGATAAGTTAATTTCATTTTATTGTTATGATATCAATTATAAAAAAATCAATAACACGTAACATATATGTATTTAAATGATATGAATTAAGTCCATCTTGTAATGTAATTAAGCGTTTAAAATCTAACTCGCTTGCTTCAAAACGTTTATGTTAAGGTGTAATTCTTGTCATAATGGCCTTATTCCTTATCATGTTTGCGATTTCATACTACAGATAACGAATCAGTTTTGTTTACACTTTATGTCACAAGTGCGCTTTTGTCGTCTTTTTGATTACGCGAAGACAGACATTTTTTATTATACTAGCGGGAGAACTAAGTAGTCCTAGCTTCGCTCAGGTAAAATAAGGAAGGACAAAACTTTCGGCCAGGAGTGTATTGTACAAATCAAAGTTTAATCAGAATTCTATTAAATGTCTAAGGAAGTCATCGCGCTCAAACATTCATTTTTATTTACTTGGTGGATGGGTTGTGTTCCGTTTTGAAGGGTTAGTGTGACAGTATTACTACAGGTACAAGGGATATATCATCCTGGCTCCCAAGTTTGGTTGCGTATTAGCGATGAAAGAATGGTTAATATTGTAATCATTTACCAACAAATAAACCATTTTGAATTTCATTTAATAAACAATATAAATGTTTTTATTCGTTTTGTTATGATTTACTGCTTGTTATTCATCAATGTCTTCATGACGTCACATCACCCATCTCGGTGGTAAATTAGTTTCCTCACTACGAATTGATAGATGAACGGTGTTCGTAGACAAATCTTTCTCGAAAATTGAGTTTATTTCCCACTTTACGTAACAGATAACTTTTAGCTATAATCTTCTGAATATTTGAGATCTAATTTTCTCACTGTATTCTGATGATGTATACAGATAACAAAAACGTATCCGTTGATAATCGCACTGGATCGTGTTATTCAACGATGCATGAACGTATGATGATTTAAAGAAATAAATAATTATTTTCAGGCTGTTTAGTCTCGATAAAATTCACAAACCAAAGTCAAGAGATAAATTTACTTAAAATTAATGAGATTTTTTTAATTATTTCAGAAAGCTGTACCTATTTCGACTTTGTAATCATTAATTCCAATTATGTAAATTAAAAAAAAAAAACTTTACTTTCAATGTTATAGAATTCTTTTCTTTTTTTAATAGACTTCGGAAATTTTTTAGTTAGAATATAAATGATAAGAGTCCAAATTAATTTACAAAATTTTAAACTTTAATTAGCTTACTATGATTTATTTATGTACTTTCAACTGTAGCATTAAAAAAATTATATTTGGCGGCGACCTGGATAGAAAAGGGGGGAACCCCTTTGAAGTATTTTCTATCCATTTCATTTATATCAGAAAGACTATAAAACAATGCAGCTACATGATAAATTGTAATCAGGAACAAACAAACAACATCATTCATTGTGTGTCTATTGAATTTGTTTATATATCATCGAGAATTTCATTGAAAACATTCTTTCATCTATTGTAAGGTGTATGTATTGTATTTAATGATTCACTTTAATTCAAAGTTGGGCTTAATCCGTCAACACGCACCCCTCCACCAATAATAACAACATTCACCTCTGCCCTTCACGATCAAGTGATATAATATGTTACAATAGCTTTATACATATATACATATATCTTCTAATAGCATTACAAAGTATATTAAAAGAAATATTTGAGGAATTTCGTTGCTAAGGCGATGTTTAAAATACCGTGAGGTTAAAAAAAAGTTTTTTATTTTTTTATTTAGCATAGACTAAAAATTTCTCAGCATGATGTACATGTTATATTACATATCAATATTACGAAAAACATGTGTACTTTATATTTTTCATTTATTGACTTTAAAGTATTCCTGTAGGACCTCGTGTAGGCTTTTCTTAACGTTACGTATATCGACATTTTTAGAAAATGAGTTGCACGGTATTGTACTACAAACTATTAGCTTACTACATACTTAGCTTAAGAAACAATACTAAAGCACCGTTTAAACATTCGTAACGCTCAATTCTCAAATACCAACCTATAAGGAACAATGAATCAGTGAGCTAAACACTCTAATAAGAACTCGGCCTACTTTATAAGGCACAGTCTTCACTTTGCATTAAATATAAACATAATAGAAGGCCAGCACAATACACGTGTCTTACATAAACATTATTACATAAGTATGCAAAGGGCACATCATTTCTTCGGTGATAAAATCAGCGTAGTAATTCCCGTTCCACCCATAACAGTCGTTGAAGCTGGTGTGTTATTGTTAACTTGCAACATTCACTTACATTTTTATGACTGGCAACACTTTGTGTTTTGCCGCGTATTTTAAATTTAAATTTTGTACAGTGCCATTCCATGATGAGTCTTGAATGATTTAGGATTTTTTCTGAGAATATGTGATATGATATATCACTGTGAGTCAACTTAAAAAAAGGGAGGATTACACATTGAATATTTTTTCGAATATAATTTTTACAAGACTTTTTTATTACAATTATTTTTTATCCTATGTCTTATTTACTCATGCTTTGAAATTATTGTTTTAGGTAAATTAATATGCATATTATTTTTTTTACTAAAGGTATGGTAAATGGTTTAAAAATGGACAATCCTACTTAGTTTGTCAACCGTTTTTGTTTGGTAGCTATCGACTAGAGCAATGCGTCAATTTTTCACTAATCATTATGTTCGAATTTCGATCACTGCGGTGAAAATTAGCATGTAAAAGTTACTTTAAAAACATGCCTAAATTAGTAATAAACAATTAGAAAATATCCGCTTGTAAGCCCTTTTTTTAACGTCAACAATTTTTCCATACGACATTTTATACTAATAGTGCAATGATGTCATTATGACATAATTATAGTCGTTAATTAAAACTATTATGTGCATTCGTTGCAGGGATTTTTTATACTTAATACAATCATACTTCGATATAACCACGAGTAAGGAAATATTAATAAATTATTTCAATAATCTCGTAAATGTTTCTTTGTTACGGCTAGATCCTATGAGTCAAGGACTCAGTCGTAAAACTAGAATCAATTGTAACAACAATTCAAACAAATGTCTTTGTAGTTGATTATTAACGTGTGGATAAGTGACTTATACTTAACTAGCAACACTCAGCAGACGTTGCCGGTCTGTCCCACCTATGTATATCACCATATTAATGATCATGGCGATCGTTCTAGGGTTTTGAGTGCAGTGCTTTGACGCGTATTACAATAAAAATGTATGCGCCAACTTTAAAGTTGTTCTGAAATAGAACTTACTTGGTGGTAGGTCTTAGTATAACCCCTTCTGGGTACCACCACAGGTACCACCCACTCATCGAATATTCTACCGTCAAACAGCAATATTAGTAATGTTGTGTTCCGGTTTAAGGGTGAGTGAGCTGCTGTAACCGGCTGAAGAGGTTTGATCTCAAGGAAGATGACGCATTGGTGATGTAAGGAATGGTTAATATTTATTACAGTGCCAATATTTATGGGCGAAGGTGACCACTCACCATCAGGTGGCTTATTTGCGTCACCAACAAAATAAGCATTAGAAATAAATGACATTATGTTAGAACCATCGGTTTTGGCTGTGCGTATCAGTTTGTCATTTTATAATTTTATTAAGGGTCGACCCACACTATCAAGTTCTCATTTTAGGCCCATAGAAACTAGATCAGTTTTTATTTTAAAACCAACCTCCAGTTATTAAAAACCGCTACATCGAAGTAAATGAAAGTGAAATGAGGTATTCATTATGCAATTTTGCGTCAACACTTATTGCTTGGGACTTGGAATTGCCATTAAAATAATTGGTCTATATCGCGGCATAAGAACCAGATGAACGTATCTACAAAAAAATCAAAAAAAGTTTTATTTCATAAAACGGTTCACAATATAGTCCTTAATGAATTGCCAAAACGAGGTAACGGTAAAGTCAATATTTATCAAATTCCAAAAAAACTAAATAGCTTCAGAATAATTTTCAATGGAACCAGAAAAACGTATTATGAATACCGTTTAAATAGTTCTAATTATCTTCTTACCTCTTTAGAGCTATAGGAACGTATTTCTAAAAGCAATGTTTTTATGATTAGAATATAGTTCGTTTGGCAATATTATACGAACCATAAGAACGTAAAAGCTTATACGTTGTTTTGGTCATTACAAAATTTTGTAATGATGCTTATTTTAAAGAACCAGAGTAACATTTGTGTATTTACGTTGTATTGGCACAAACATTTTTGTTAGATAAATAATACAATCAATGGCCAAAACGATGTATTACGATTTACGTTTTTGTGGCAGTACTATTTTGTTCGATTAGTATTATAGTCCATTGACAAAATATAAACTTACGTTAATTTGGCATTTAAAAGTTGATGTAAGGTCTCAACGAGTAGAAACACGCAGTGCGGGGAGCCCCCTGATTTGAAGTTAGGACACTACTTTTTTTGCTGTTACTTCGTAATAGTGATTTTAAGTAACGATAATACTGTGATTCAATAAAATGAAGAAAAACAATAGAAACTGGAAGATTTTAGAATCGTTGAAACGAAGAGAACCATCTCAGGTTCGCGACGAATTCCATCAGATTTTTGAACAGGTGAGTTATCTATCTATATTATACCTATATTTTAGTGTTGACTTTTATTAATTTGCATTAAGCGTGCTGTTGTAAGGGTTCGATTCCTAAGTACGTAAGGTTAGTGTAAAAGAGTTTGAAACCGAATAATACTAATAATAATATTGTATTATTTTTATTATAAAATGTATGTAATTTACGATTTAAATTTATTAATATTATATAATCAAACCATTTTACTCATTAGAATCAATATTAAGTACCTATACCTACAGCAATGATATTATTTTTTTTAAAGTTAAATATTTTTGTATCGTTTTGTCTCAGGAACCAACTCATTCAATCGAAACCATTTGCAATGCTGCCGTTGAAGAAATCAACAATTGTTTAAGCCCTTGTCCTCAACCATCCTTTAGTAGATTAACGACAACATTAGAAAATGATTCTCTCTCTGTTTTTGACGAGCTTGGACCGTCACCCACAAAATTATTGACATTGGAAAATGTGTCACTTATTGATTTAAATGATGATTTGTATTTATCACATTCGAGCAATGGTGGCGAGCCTGCGCCAGATGAATGTATATTGTCATCAAGTGATTTTTCAATTTCAGAAACAAGAAATAATGTTCAAATAAATGACATTATGACCCAAAACATTCCTCATTCTAGTAATACTCTTGATACAAACATAGAAACGAATACTACCGATATTGCTGGGGTTCAGTCTGTCATACCTGGTCTTCAAAATCGGAAACGCCAGCGCCGAGGTCAAGCGGAGCCCGAGGAATGGAAGAAGAATTTGAGAAAAAACAGAAGACAAAAAGGTGAACCTTACCTCTCCAGTAAAGGTGTATTAAAACCAGGAAAATTATTGGGTGAATCGAAGTGTATGGGGACGTGTCGAGAAAAATGTACGACCAGATTTAGTGAAGAAGAGCGGCTGGAAATCTTTTCATCTTTTTGGAACATTGATAATATAAATCAGAAGAGGCAATATATTGTAGGCTTAGTTAATCGAATACCTACACAAACAAAACGAACTGCTAATTTAGATAGTAAAAGGAAAATGACAAATAAATATTTTCTAAAAAAAAGTGGAGCCACAGAAAAGGAAAAGGTATGTCAAAAATTCTTTTTAGCAACATTGAGTGTCTCAGAAACATTTGTGAGATTTTGTTTCAAAAAATTGACTGAAACTAATGTTGTTGACGCTGATAGACGGGGAAAACACGTGCCTCATAATAAAAAGTCTGAAGATACCAGGCAGTTCATACGAGATCATATTAAATCATTTCCCCGAATGCCAGCACACTATTCCCGAAAAGATACAAAAAAAGAGTTCATAGACCAAGATTTGAATGTAGTCAAGATGTACGAGCTTTATATAAGTAAATGTTGTGAAGAGCAAAGAGAACCTGTTGACATAGCTAATTACCGTATGGTTTTGAATAAAGAATTTAATATTGGTTTCTATAGACAACGAAAAGATTTGTGTGATAAATGTTTTACTTTCCAACATTCAAACGCAGAAGAAAAAGAGAAGCAGAAAGAAGAATATGAAAAACATATAAAAAGAAAAGTTACTGCACGCCGACATCGTGATGAAGCAAAAATATTAGCACAATCTGGTGATATACATTTCGTTGAATATGACTTGGAAGCCATTTGTAATTGCCCTTCATCATCATCTAAGCTAATTTATTACAAACGGCGAATTGCAATTTACAACTTTACTATGCTGGATTTTGACACAGAAAAGCGTAACGTTTTCTGTTATTGCTGGCACGAAGGTATTGGAAAAAAAGGGGCTGTTGAAATCGGGTCATGTTTGTTGAAATATCTGAAAACCAAAGCTGATGGTAAACCAATTGTATTTATGTCAGATACATGTGCGAGCCAATGTCGTAATGTATATATATCAGCACTGCTACTGTACTGCGTTGAAGCTTTCAATATACCAGAGATTAACCAAAAGTATTTTGAACCTGGGCACAGTCAAATGGAAGCAGATAACATCCATGCAACTATTGAACTGGCTAAGAAGAATATACCTTTATTTCATCCATCTGGATTTTATACAATTATAAGAAAAGCTTCTCGAAAAAATCCATATGACGTCCATGAAATGGGAACAGAAGACTTCGTAGACATTAAATACCTAAAAACTATATTAGTTAAGAATGCTAAAGTGGACAGTGATGGCAATGCTGTCAACTGGTTAAAAATAAGATGGCTGCAATATCGTAAAGAAGACAATAAACATATATATTTTAAATATGATCTGGAGGATGATGATTTTAAAATGATTAAAATTATCAGAAGAGGCAAAAGACTACCTGTGGAACAAATCGTGTTGAAAAATGCATATGACAAACCCTTACCCATTTCTAGTGAAAAGTATGACGATTTACAAGACTTATACAGACAAGGCATTATTCCAACGCAATACCATGATTTTTATAAAGGGTTTTCAGTTGGAACTCCAACAACAGATGATGAAGATAATTAATATTTTACTAAACTCTGATATGCTGATTACAGGTTTTATTATTTAAATTGTACTATTTTATTTCAGTAGTAAATAAATATTATTGATTAATTGCCTATTTAATTACTCATTTTATCACTACAATGACATAGACATAATATAACTTAACTTCACAAATAACGTATTTAAGTTTGAAGTTTGAAAATAATTAAGGGCCACAATAACGTATGTCAACCGAATTTTAAATATATATATATTGAGTCTATGTAAACATATATAAAGAAATAATTACTATTTTTTTTAAAGCTCTAATAGTATGGCTATACATAGAAAAAATGTGTTTTTCCCATACTAGTATTTTATCTGTATTAAAAAGCTGGTAAAGTGTAAATAGCGGAATTTTCACAGTATTTTTGATTTCCTGTAAAATTGAGAAAATGTAGATACGTCGATCTGACTCTTACACCGCGATATGTACATATATATTGGTATATATTAGTTATATATAGGTATAAATCATTAGTTGAGTGAAGCTGGTAATCACTGGTGTCTTAGTGTGCGTGAGATGACTAATGTATGAATAGAGACGGCTACAAATAAATAAAAAAAATAGATTGTATTTGTTAATACGCGCCGATAATCATTAATTTTATGTGAAGACGAGCCTTCGTAAGCGAACAGATTTACATTCATGTGTATTTACTTTCCTGTCACTCAAAAGTAAATATATTTAAAAATCGGCCACGTCAATATAATTTTCGTACGGTGAGAGATGTTTATTTTTTAATTATTTATGATAATAACGTGTCTTTATTATTACTGTAAAAAGTTTATAGTCGAAACTTTATGAAGGTGTACAATGTAATATAAAACGCTCTGTTATTTATATTTATTAGCAAGATGGTGAAAACAGTTTTTGTTTTTTAATTTATTTATTTACGTGTAACGGTATTGCACAATATAGCAACTCAATATAGCAACTCTCTAACGATTCTTTAGGGGGTTTGAAAAAGATACTATGTACGTTTGTAGCTTTTATTTAAGTAATTTGAATTTATCCGTTATTTATATTCCTTATTGATACTTTTTTAACACTTTTTAACTCTATGCTGATATTTATTTTTTGTATGTATTTATAAAAACTAAATACGGCGTCGGTACGATTACTAGAAAACTTCGGGTGTTTTACAGTATCAACAAACAGATGTACGCTTGCTTAAGTTTTATTTAGATCTGGAAAAACAGGAAATGCCATTTATATGTTTGTTGAAGTTTTGACGCTTTTTTTACGTGAATTTATATATTCGTATTAAAATACTGCTTGTCATTTACTATTTTTATAATAACACTAATATTTCTTATAATTAATTCAATTTTAAGGTTGTACGGGAGGAATATAAAATCATTTTTTTTTTAAAAATGATTTCAATTAATCAAAGTATGCCCCGTTGTTATCTATGCACTTTTCTATCTCATAGGTAGTTCATTGACCCCTTTACTAAAAAAAAAACCACGGGGGCGAGAATCAATAAACACTTTGAATCGGAGTTGAATTTTTTTCCTTTTAAGAAGTTGTCCAAATTCCGGAAAAAATGGTAATCTGTTGGAGCAAGGTCCGGGGAGTACGGTGGATGTCGCAGACATTCCAATTGTAGCTTATCTAACTTAGTGGTTGTTTGTTGTGCAGTGTGTGATCTTGCTTTGTCGTGAAGCAGCAGTGGCCTATAGCGATTGGCCAATCTCAGTTGTTTAGCAGTTAATTCTTCCTTCATGGTTTGCAACTTTTGACAATAGATATCTGCCGTAATCGTTTGGCCAGATTTTAGAAAGCTGTATTAAAAGACACCGGCGCTAGTTCACCAAACACTCACAACTAACTTTTTCTGAGTTAATTTTCGCTTCGGGCAGGATTTGGCTGGGTCTCCAGGGTTCAGCCATTGAGACGAGCGCTTCCGATTATTATCGTACAATATCCACTTTTCATCACAAGTAATGTTTCGATTTTAAATCTCTTTATTATCATAGTACAACTCGTACTTGTAAATATACCGATATTTCATGTTTTTTATTGTGCGGTAATAAGCGACGTCAAAGAAAAAAATAATGAGGAAAAAACAAATGAATGACTGTTTCCAAAACTCAAATGTACTATCTAAATCAATGAAATACTTGTCGTTTTTTTTAGAAAAATATACATTACCGGTGAGAGATAATTAGTTGTATCCTTGTTAAATGGTAAAATAAAATACTTGTTAGACTCTATTTGAATTAAAATTTTCATTCAGTTTTAATTTTGTAAACAATATGTATTATGAGGATTTTTATAATATGTAATTATTTATACGTTTTTTTTTTATTTTTATTTTAAAGCTATATACTAATGTTTAAAATATTTTGTTCACAGGTAATACATGTGATATTTACACATATTTGGAATTTAAATTCTACACCCGTGTCTACAAGTAAGAAGGATGCTTTTTAGTTTTCATAACTTATTTATTGTTAATATTATTTTTTATTTAGGATAAATATTTATTTATTTATGCACGAAGATAGTGCACAATAATGGTGTATATATGTATTTTTATATTCAATTTGTACTAGATCAATTGATGTGGAATTTGCATTAATAATACTTTTATAAAAGTACACATTTTTTTAAAATTAAATATTTAAAATCTCAGAATTAATTTGACTGAGATACAATATTTAAAATAAGACTTGGAATCAAGAAAGCGATTTAACGAGTTCCAACTTACGAACCGTCTGCACGATTCTTCGTAATTACCAAATATACGTTTCAAGACCAACGGATCCGTATTATTTCGGACGAACCACCCGCCATTTTCTAAGTTTATCCTTCATTGGAATTCCAGTCGATCAGAGTTGGCCATAGATGTAGTATTAACTGCAGTGTATTGTAAGAAAGGGACAGAAGTATTCGTCTGTTTGAAACAATTTTATCTCTTTCATCTTTATGTTATCCTTACAGATTGATATCTACTAAATTTACCTACAGTGATATTTTTTTTGACATTTTTACGGCGCGTATTTTTGATTTTTTTTGTTTGAACATAAGCAAAGATAGAAAATGTACCTACATTTTACTGTAACTTGTTAATTTAATAAATAGTTCAGTGTTGTGAGGTGTTCAATGCAGTGCTTTGTATTTTGATTCCGTTTTTGGACATCTGCATATTTGACAGGTAATATATATACTTTATATTTTTTTTATATTTATGACAAATACCGTAACTAGACAGTAATTGAAAAAAAAAAGTAATAACTTATAGTAATTTAAAAAATATATTAAATTGCGAATATGTTAAATATTCTGTCTGACAAAAGCTTGAATTGTTAAAATAACACTATGTGCTCGCGACATTTTTTCGAAGCAGTCTAAAATAAAACATTAAAGAATAAATTACACATGGTACACATCATGGCCATGTTCAGGATAAACAGATGCCTTTAAGAAAGTTAATACGATATCTTTGTTTGGTTAACCGGCCGCTTTTACACTCGCTGACATTAGTAGTGATGTGCTATTGCATCGATAATTTTTATGTCGATACCGTGTAACTTCCTACTTATTTAGTTGGCTTGTGCGAAGTATATGTAATTAAGCTTCAATTGTTCTATGTTATAAATTGGGTTATGTAAAAGTCGTAAATTTTGCAATTAACTATTTTTTATTCAAGTTCATTACTTGTTTAATGATTGGAGAAAATATTAAGAGCAAACTCGGGAACAAAAATTGCTATTGATAATATGAATAAAAACGTCGCTTTCAAGTATTGTATAGCAGTTGTGTAAATTTATACATTTTCAGTATAAGGTTGCAGTTTTAAATTATGCACACAACAGTGATATTTAATTCCTTGCAAAATTTATTAGTATTTTAGCAATAAACCTACATATGCGTACAAAATGCGAATACAATAATATTTATGTAGCTTTATAAAATTACTGGAATAAACTGATCGAACGGCAAACATAAATTTATATGACATATTAATAATTATTCTTATATTTAAAAATATAAAACTGTATAAATAATTTTATTTATTTACAAAACTTGCAGACAGCTGCCGTATTTGGTCGCTACGTGTAGTAACCGCTTTATTTACGACTATGATCTTATTATAACGATATGCAATCGATATTTGAACTTTAAAATTATGCATGTTTTGTTGTAATTGTAAAATTAAATTAAAAAAAAAAACAGACTGCGTAAATGGTGTATAAATACAAGTAAAATAATACTATTTTTGTAATGATATTTTTTTTGTTTTGAATTTTATTTTAGACCAAAGATTTACGAAGGATATTCTTTTACGAAATAAATATGTTGCATTGTAGATTACGGAATTTTATATGTCGTTTGTATTTATGTATGTAAATAAATTTATCGTGAAATGTTCACATTATTTTGTATGGCAGGTGACGGGATTGCTAGTCAATGTATATATTTTTAAGGCGGACTCTACTTCGTCTTATTTACGGCTGAGGTCTGATTACATCGAAATACAATCAATATAAATGTTTGACCTTTACAATTTACAAATAACATTTTACTTGATCACGACACTCGACAGTTATTTACTAAATAACGTTTATTTATTATTGTTAAATTAACTGTCATAAACATAAAACAATTGCTGTCGAGTATGAAGTCGAATTAAAAAAAAAAATCATGAAATGTCAACGGATAAGTTATCGATATGTGGCAACATTATCATTGTGTTTCTTATCTTCACATTTGTTTTGTTTCATTTCGAACTTTTCGCGCGGCGTACATATATTCTCATGAATTTTCGCGCGAAATAAGTAACCTATGATACTCTGTATATCCCATGAACATTTGTGGAAAAAAAGCATATGCTTCAAAAAATAAAATGTCCGCCATTTTCAAAGTATGTTAAACGTCATAGACAATGCTTTTCTGCATTCGAGAAGGGCAAATTAGAAAACTTATTCTCTATTTACATTCTATTAAAAGGGAAGAATCATTTTTTTTTTTTTTTTATTTTAACTTAGACCTAAATAGCAAAACCATTTATTATAATAATATGATTTTATACTATTGAATTATTGTCACGTTCTTTTTATATTCATATAAATATACGTGTGTATTGTTATTAATCATGTATTGTTGCAATTACCATCTTTATTCAACGTACGGATCGACGTTATGAATATTATATTAGATACCACGTGTGACGGATGTCGCGGCGTCTTGTTTCTTTTATTATATTGTATAAACAAATATTTTAAGCGTTCACATAGCTGTAATCCAGTTAAGATTTACGAGTTATTTTTTCGTTTATTTGTCCAAATATTTAATAAATAATTTGTCAGCATTTAGTATAATTTGTTGGCTAATTTTTAATTGGGATCAAATCAATTTAATATTATTAATTCGTAAATTTTATAATCGATAAAGTTTATTATTGAAAAATCAATGGTATTTATATATAATCTTATGTATTTAAAGGGTGTATTTAATGTTCACGAATTAATTAGTTCGATAAATTAATCATACAATTGTACTATTAATACTTAAATATTTATAAGATTATGTTTGTTATTTGGCTTGTCAAACATTAATCTGCACAGTACTGTCATATAAAAATAATCGCCATGTTCGGAAACTGCTGTACCGATTTTAATTATCATTACAGTAATAATCAGATTTAGAACTGAAGTAAATGTATTTATGTATGTACACTTTAATCACAAGCTGAATACCTAGCGGACGAACCCGTGGGCTCAGCTAGTATACTCTATGTCTAGGACGCGTAGCCACATAGACTACGACGCCGGCCATTAGCCCTTCCGAATTATTGCTTTTATGTTTATTGCACTTCAGTAATTGCCATGAAATTTATTAGTTATGTTTAGAGTTATGTGAATTAGATCCCTCCATTTGAAATTAAATTTCCTTTGCATTTCATTAGCAACTAACTTTATTTGTGAAGCGTGACCTAGTGCTCTACATTCTCTATGGAAAAATATAAAAACTTCTTTGTTTCTTTTACTATCAGTTATAAAGAATTCGTCTAGAAATTCGGTAACTATAGTATACTAGTAGTGTTATTATTTGTTAAGAAATTCGGTAACAAGAATATAGTTTGTAGTGTTATTATATGTTATAGATACCTTTGGGAAAAGACGGCACTTGCATCCCAGTGAGACCTACACCAATTCCATTTTGTAATCGATTATGATTTATGATCGCGTCCAAAAAGGTTTTATTTCAAAAATATTTATAAACTCCTAGAACATAAAAATTATACATATACTAAAAGTAGAACATTTCTTTTATTTGTAGAGTAGATATTTATATTATGATTTGTATTTATATCTACCTAAAGTTATTAATGTAAGTAATTGTTACAATACGATAAAATAAAAAATTGACTCAACTATAGGAAACTGTCGGCTACTTACAACAGCTTACATAACTAAAGCTGATCTTGAACTTAGCTTAAATGTTATTAAGCATATTATATTATGAGGCAAGGAAACCATCAAGTATCAAGCGTGCAAAGCCGCGAGTGACGTACAGTCATTACTAATGACAACACACACAATTGTAGCAAAGCGTACCCTATATTTATCAAGAACGAACGTTCAATAGTTAATCTGTGTTGGTTTGGATCTAGACATTATCTAGATGGCCTAGTTTCTTGAGGGCTTAAACGAGATACGTTAGTACTAAACCGCGATGTTAATGGATTGTAAGCTTTATTGCTTTATTGAATAATGTGCGGAATTTGTTTTATTCAAATAAGTTACATTTAAATATTAGTATCGACTCGCCCCGGCTTCGTACGGCTCCTACTAAATATACAACAGAATGTTGTATGTTGTTACAATGTTCACAGTTTTTCAGTTAGAAAATAATAACCGCTATGTCCCTGCATTTTAAATCTGTAATATCTTCGAAATATTTTCGATTTTATTTAAATTACATGCTGTAAAGGGCCATATTGATCTATATTCAATGTACAATGTATTTAAAGTACTTAATTGGATAAGGATTCATGCTGTATTGCTTAAAATCGCGTCGAAAATAATACATTATTTCTCGTAATAAGTAAAGGATAAAAAATAGTTATTGTGGTTTAACCCTAAGAGATATACATACACCATCGAGAGAGACATATAATATCGCAGACTTTTTTAAGGCCTTTTTAAGGTGTACAATACTGTAGTACATTATTTTGATCTATCTTATAAGGCCAGCATTTGCAATGTAAGCGCAAAAAATGTGTTTATTTATGACATCACTTTAGAAACCTCTAAAATTATAACTGTTTCTCTACTATATTGTGTATGTATCATACATACAAACCTTCCTCTTGAATCTATCTATTAAAAAAAAACCGCACCAATATCCGTTGTGTAATTTTAAAGATCTAAGTATACATAGGGCCAGACAGCGGTAAGCGACTTTGTTCTACACTATGTCATGATCTGTATATTAATATTTGAATATCGAATTTAAATGTTTTATTTTTATTTTTAAAATAAATAAAGGAATGAATTTTATATCTTTCGCAAAATGCTGTGCCGTGATTGTTAAAGATAAAAATGGTGTTCGAATGTGCTCCAATACCTATATATTGATTTACAGATAACGTAGATATATCTCAAGTAAATCAAGAAGTTACAAAAGCGAATACAAATTCCCGGTAGTGCGTTACCGTTTCTCGTTTTGTTAATACGTCAAAAGTGTTGTCATATTAATTATTATTTATTGACGTATTAATAAAACGACGCTCCGTTTCGCATTACCGGGAAATTGTATTAATTTTTTTTGCTGTTCTGTATTATTCCGCGTCCCTAATCTGTCTTTTGTTTTATAATCTGAGATTTATATTATTTGACGAACAATTGGTATGATTAAACAACGCAAAAATCTTGAACTTTGCAGAAAATAAGAAATTTATTTGAACCCTTTTTATCGTATTCAATTTAATTCAAACCTATTTAACATACGATAGAAGACCATCTCGTATACCTTTTGGATAATACTACATTGAACTTCTTTTTTATTTATTAACAGTACCTAAATTTGTTCTGTCCTGCAACAATACTATGGATAACGAGGTAGCTCGATCATAGTATAACTTCGTCAATTCAAATTATGAACTTAATAAAAATAATATCGTATGAATACCTCATAATGAGGATACTTCACGACTCTCACAAACTGTTGATGTGAAAACTACTGGTATCAAGTATTCATTCTCTACCAACACAAGCTTTAGGTTAAATTGGAGAAAGAAAAGGAATATTAGAGAACTTAGAGTTGCTTCTCAAAAATAGACGTACGGGTAGGATAATAACCTCAATTTGACAATAGGACTGTGCGGTCAATACCTGTCTCCTTTCTTTTGGTCAAGTTGCAGACAAATATGATATAGCTCTGTCTCTCTCACACTTTTCCGTTAACTTAAAAGCTGGCTAAAGTTCATTTTCTATACTAACATCCCTCACGACTATCGGATAAACATATCCGTTGCAAAATCACTATGACTTTATTTACATAATGCCATCCGCTATGATTCGTTTGGGTAAGTATACGGTCACAAATAAATATAATGAATGAATATAATTCTTCGTCTTAGTACCTTAAACGGTGTCTGGGCTAATAACGTGGAGATACTATGCTTCTAGCGTTCTTGCCACCGTTTCTCTAGATCCTTATACGTACGGTTGATATTTTTGATTTTGATTTGTATTTCATGCCTAGATGTAAATGATTATTGTTTTAATAGTATTATTCTTTGTTTAAGATGCACTTTTGAATTTATAAGATTTTAAATTAACATGTTTATTTTTATTACTATAATTCTAATGTTTTTATTAGTCACACGAGTCTCGTGAACAAGACATTCGTAGATAATGTCCAAACATCGAGTTCCATCAAATAAAAATAAAAAACATGGTAAATATCCCGTTTCAAATACTTTTGAATTTAATTGTAAAACTCTGTTCTATAATTTAAATCAAAATTAAAATATAGAATACATTCAAGTCGTCGTCAAGAAAGGTGCAGGGTCTCAATTTGGATTATATATTATTTTTATGTGTGTTCGGGTATGTAACTTTGTCACCACCGTCCATAGATATTAGCGTTATTAAAAATACTAACCATTCCTACATCAACAATGAGCCACTAATCTTGGAATCTATGACGTTATGTCCCTTGTGCCTGTAGTTACACCGGCTCACTCTTTTCACTACAACAATACTAGGTCAGCAATTACTCGGTGTTAGAATATCTGACAATTGGTTACCCTTACACAGACGGGCAGTCTTTTAAAGATGTAAGGCTTGAGTTTTGTGTTGTTTTTTACATATGGATATTCACCCACCCACTTTTAGTAGTATTACAGCTCTTTACCTTCCTCCCTAATATTATTTGGAGATTGCATAACACAAATACATTGAAAGTTATAAAAGTCAAATATCTTGATTCTAAACAGAAGCATTACACATGCTTACTGATCAAAAATCTACCGACGGTTCGGAAATAAATACCTCGGACCTGAGAAGAGCCGGCAAGAAACTCAGGATAGGACGATTTTATATGCAAACACTACTTTACTTGTAAGTTTAACATACAATATTTATTTAAGTTATTTTTTTTTTCCAGTACTCATATCTCCACGAACGTATTAGCCGTGCCTTTGATGTAAATTTTATATATCTTATTTGAATTAACATCAAGCTACGTTTTTTTATTTGTCTCCACATTACTAATCAATTATGAATCTAAGCTAAATAAATATCTGCATTAACATAATTCTCTGACTAAGGCACTTGGCTATCAGGGCTTGAAACAGCTACGATTAAAAAACTAGACGAGTAAATACTTTCGAATATCTTAAAAAAATCTTGATTACAACTACTTATATACAGGAATTAAAAGGTTTTATTTTTGAGTCAGTTATTAATAAAACTAGGTAAACAAAAGCTGATAGCAAAAGAAAAATATTGGTACGTCTTTTGACAAATATTTCCAAAGTTAGTTGTCAACAAAAATTGTCAGTACGTTTTGTAATTGGTGAATTGCAAACAGTTGCGAATAAAATATCCAATGATTTTAGTTAAACCGCACTGTACTTCTAAGTAAATATTTAGTCCTTCAATAGCAACATTGTCGAATCACGGCGAGTGACTGGCCTTAATAAACAGTTATCATCTTTGAAGTGGACCTGAATCTTCATTCATTTCAAGCCTCAATGGAGGCACTCGAGTCTAAATGTAGACGTTATAGGTTTTGAGTTAGCTGACGGTTATCGGCACACGTGCTGTACAGGATATTATGACTTTGCTTTTATTTCATGTACTGTTGTGTTAGTGATGTGATCAAATCGATACTTTTGAATCGATAAAAAATATATATATTTATGTACGTATTGTTTTTGTTAGTTATAAATTTGGAATAATATATAATATCCAACATGGATACTTGGTAGATTTGTGAAAACCCATCTGGGTACGTACTACCCACTCATAATATCATATTTTCTACTACGAAGCAACAATACTTAGTATTTTTATGGTCCGGTTTAAAGGGTGAATGAGCCTGTGTAACTACAGGCACAAGGGAGATAACATCTCATTTGCAATCTCAAAGTTGGTGGCTCAATGGTAATAAAAAAAAAGATTAAATTTCATACGCCACCAATGTCTATTGGCAGTTGTGACCACTTATCAGGTGGCCCATAAAATAAAAACATGAAACTAAAGTTTTTGTAATTTAAGCTACGAAATATTTTTTTAAAGACGTCATGTTTTACATGAGATTATCATGTAAAACAAGACGTCTTTAAAAATCATGAATTACATATACGATCGAAATAATAGAAAAAAGAAAGTATAATATAGTTATTTACAACGGAACAAATTATATGCATCTTTTTGTTTCAACAGGGCCACGCTTAGCAGATAATGTAAAGAGAATAATAATTAATATAAAACAAAATCTTGTTATTTAACGATGTTTCTAGTTGTTCCTTTCAAGTTCTCTAGAGGTATTTTTAAATATATTTTTTTGAACAAAACATCCAACGCTATAATTATGAGCTATTTTTTCTTAACTAAGGAGAATTATGTGTTATTATAATAATTACCTTGTTTAACGCTCTTAGAAATTATAATAAGTTAAATAAAATAAAAATACTCGACGAAGCCGGTAGCTACTTGTTTACAAAATTGTTTAACATACCATTTGTGTTCTACGTTTGAAATAATTTAACATTGGAAATTAAAAATAATCAGTACATATATATTCATAAGTATCTGAAAACGTATTTTTATCGTATTTTGTTTGTAGCACGTTGCATCAATAATAAATAATAATTAAAAAGGCATTTTGATGTTTCCAATAAATTTGACACAAAGATAGCATAAAATTAAAAGTTTTAAAATTAAAAATTCCTATAACATCTTTATCGTATCGATAATCCAATATCGACAAAGTACAACACTCTGTGCGATATGCGCTGCGGTCGTTCACCCTGCGCACACGCTACTAATGAATGCATTCGTATATAGATAAAAAAATATTCTTTCTAAACGCTTTGTAATATTCTATGATAAATTAATATGATAATTGTAGGCATTTATGTTATTTTGTAAAGGTATCCAAGGCCAAATGAAACTGTTTAATGAGCTTTATAATAAAATTTCAGCAGTACACAGACGGGCTTGCACAAAGAACTAGCAGCAGGTTAACTAAAAAAGTGGCAGGTTTACTATAGACGTGATTTACTGGAGAATTGTAGTGGTTTAGCGTACATAGATGCACTATAATATGTCTAGTATGGATAGATTTAATACTTTCCACTTAACGCAACATAAATACGCAATGAACTCAAAAAAATGCATCTTTAAATAAAATCGTACTTACCCATTATAACCTTATGAATACAAACACAGATTATACAATATAACACCTGCGCTACACACAGTCACAATACACATGGAACGATTATTTGTTATTAATATTTAATATTCGAAGTGAATTATTATCATGACACAAATGTTAGATTCTCAAAGGCCATGTCGTGGGAAGCATTCAATCTTGCGGCCTTCGGTATGACCTCCGTACAATTATATTATAAGTTATTAGATTTCGTAATACTTATTCGCGGTCTATTATTTTGTATTCGTCTGAAGTTGTCTTGCGTATCAAACGTTTTACTTGATTACGGCGAATAAAGACGTGTTCCTACGTGTTTGAATATTTATAGTCTTTAAATAATATGTCTTAATACATAAATAAACTTAAAGGCAAAATTCATCGGTATCTTTTGACTGCGTTTCATTCAAGACTTCGGGTATATTCTGGGTATGCGTAAGGTGTCTGATATTTCATGACAAGACATTTGGACAAGCGCACTTTATCCTAGATGCTTGGATAAGTTAACTTTTTGATACACGACAGCAGTCTGCCTATCTCGTTATAAGATAAATATTTTGTCCTTATTTATTGAATGTCACAGATCAACTAGAATGATTCAACTAGACTCTAAAGCATAATTATTTGTAATGCTAGACTAGCCGAGTAAATCTATGATTGCTAACACTTCACAAAACGAAATATGTCACCTGGTCTAAACAAATACAAACAATAGAACCAGTATGAACTACTATTACAGATTTATATAGCATAGCATTAGCAGCCCGTAAATGTCCCACTGCTGGGATAAAGGCCTCCTCTCCTTTGAAGAGAAGGTTTGGAGCATATTCCACCACGCTGCTCCAATGCGGGTTGGCGGAATACACATGTGGCAGAATTTCGTTGAAATTAGACACATGCAGGTTTCCTCACGATGTTTTCCTTCACCGCCGAGCACGAGATGAATTATAAACACAAATTAAGCACATGAAATTTCAGTGGTGCCTGCCTGGGTTTGAACCCGAAATCATCGGTTAAGATGCACGCGTTCTAACCACTGGGCCATCTCGACTCTATTTATATAGTGGTTAGTTTGTTTTTATAAACATAGTTAATTCATCAATTATTTCTGTGAAGGTAGAAAATTAACAAACACAGGAAAATTTTATCACGAAACTTACAATTGTACATATTTATTACCCGTATTGCGTTTAACGATTAAAACTTTAATACGAAGGTTGATTGTCTGTAAAATAAAACCTGTATCAGCACTTACAGTGTTTTGTATATCTGTGTTAACGGAATGTATAGCCTATTCCAATTAAAGAAGGAATAAAGATAAAAAACCTTATGAATCTGCGGCTCTACCGCGCGAAATTTGTAAAACACGAACTTCCAAACCCCGTCTTACCTTAGGGGTGGAGTTTGGTAAGATCCGTTCTTAGCGGATGTCCACAACCTACAAAGAACCTGCCAAAATTCAAGTTTGTAGGTGTTATAGTTTCTGAAATTTCGTGATTAGTCAGTGAGTGGTATTTCGCTTTTATATTTATTTTTTTATTTTTTTATGGCATTGCTTGGCGGACGAGCAAATGGGCCACCTGATGGTAAGTGGTCACCACCGCCCATAGACAAAGGCACTGTAAGAAATATTATCCATTCCTTACAACACCTATGCGCCACCAACCTTGGGAACTAAGATGTTATGTCCCTTGTGCCTGTGATTACACTGGCTCACTCACCCTTCTAACCGGAACACAACAATACAGTGTACTGTTATTTGGCGGTAGAATATCTGATAAGTGGGTGGTACCTACCCAGACGGGCTTGCACAAAGCCCTACCACCAAGTAAAAATGTACATATAGATTTATGCTCGCAACAATCCGATGTCAAATGTTATTTATTTAACTTTTGTTTTCTTGTGGTTGGAATAGACTACGCAAAATATATTTTTCAACTTTTAGATTAGCACTAAATCCTAAGTTTTGTTTGTTTGAACGTGCACGTGTGTGTGTAAACGTATAGAGATATAATTAAGTAACGGATCGAAAGTGTTATTCTGTGAGAATCACTTCATCACTATATCTCACTCGTTTATTTTGAGCCGTTTACAAAATTAAAGGATTAATGTTGTAATTATTTAATCCTATACTTCGCGATCGTGTTCTGCGGTGAGTTTCGAGTTTTTCTTTTTCTTTCATCCAGAATATCGACACAGTAAATACTATTTTAAAAAAACTTCGTAATTTTGCTTTATTGTTAGCTCGATTTTATGCAATTTTATGAGAAAAGTGATTATAATATATTTCGAACACGATACTTATAAAACAGAGAATCAGCCTCCGAGGACAACAAAACGTCTAGACTTCCGAAACCAGACGCATTACAACAACTTCCCTTATAAAGTTTTAAATAACTTCTTATGGGGAATAAAAGAGAATAGTCTTAATAATCTCATGTTCTTAACCAGAATTTGTTTGGAAGAGATCGTTCTAATAGCTATGTTCGTTAAACCATCTTTTGTTTCTACTTAAAGTTAATTTTATTTTTGTTTAATAACAGTATTACCTTTACTTTTATGGTGTATATTAAAGATGTTCTATCCTAAAGTTAAGAGTAAATGTAAATGAAGTTTTCATGGCTTCTATTTGTGGATACCACTGGTCAGTTTTACTCAGGGCAAACAACCACAACAACAGGGACCATCGGGGCAAATGCCCTGGGGCCTCCACATAAGAGGGGTCCCCACAACAGAGATTCCGACGAGATAACAAATATCTAGATATAGTAAAATTGTAATAATGTTACCAATTACTATTTTAAAAGTCACCGATATAAGTAAATAAATTATAGCCCACTGATTGAAATTAAAATATTAAAATTAATTCATAATATAATTTTATTAGGCCTCTACGCCTCTATTGTTCTAGGGTCTCCTCTTCTTTGTCCAGACCTTTAATTCTGACACTTATTCTGACTCCAAACATAAAAATAGCGCTGTGTTCTTGGTTCGAACTGCAAGTGAGTCAGTGTAATTAGTACAAGTGACATAATTATCTTAGATCCCATGGTTAGAATTGATCGTGTAAACTGTAGACATACCATTTGGTGGACGGTGGAAGCAAAAATAAATATTCTGCCAAACACAATCGATTTTATTACGCTTAGTATAAAAACAAATATGTATTTAGTTTCCTAAACATTGACTCAATTCTAACAGAAACCCTCTCTTGGCTATATATTAGTTAAATGCGAACGAGATGAATGAATTATTTACTATAATACTAGGAAATGTAGTAGTAAGATGTGACTCATCGCGAAGTTAGTTTTTGCCGTAAAAATCGGGTCAAAACAAACAAATATGTAAGTCTATAGGTATAAAGACGTAAGTCGCTTGCAAAATATCAATAACATCTTAAAATATCCTGTTGTAGTGATATAATTGGTATTATTTGCCTTATTCGTGATTCATAGTTAGTAACGCGTGTGGAGAGACGAATGACGGGTGTCCATTATGTGGTCGTTTTTTTTAATTTGATTTTTGCCGTGAAAAAGTGTATTTTGCGATGAAAAATGCTTAAGTTAGTGCGTTTTGTGTTACAATTATTTTCTTATTAATTAATTAAATTTAAAGTTTAGTGAAGAATTAATGGTTTTGCTCATTGGTTGAGATAAACAGGTGGGTTTTTATTTTTAAACTTTAAAAAAGCAAACCTTGGGTTGTAAGTAATAGAGTATTAAAAAAAAAACGGTATAAATTTTTTAATTTTTAATTTTTTGTAATATTCAGTACGCTTTTGACGTTTACGAAATTTAGTTTAAGGATAAAATATGTAAAGTAATAATTCTGTTATATATAATAACATTGTTATGTAACGGTTTGATTGATTATTCTACATGTTCCTTAATTACATACAGCTGGTTATTTTCCAATGGAGATGACAATGAGAATTCGTCACGTGTGAAATCGCTTTGATGAACAGTTTTTCCAAAAGACAGGAAGTTAGACTTTTTAAGTAGATTTTGATTATCTGTATGACGTCATCGTTAAATGTCATTATTGTTATTTCGAACGCTTTTTAAAATGACCTTATTCATTAGTAAAAAAGATAAAAGAAAGTTTCCAATTTTAAATGACTATTAAGTATTATTTTGTTTGTTGATTTAAGTAACTACAATAAATACAATTTTATGTCGAAAATATTATCATGTGTGGCTTTATGATAGGATCCGTATGCTAGGTAAATACATAAAAAAATCAAAGTCAAATGAAATACGTAATTTGAAAAGATGTCTTGAGAAATGTGCATGTGTCTCTTTCTAACAATATTAGTTATCAAAACATATCATACTAATCTAAATGAGTACACAATAAATAAATCAGGATTTATTTTTGAATTGCATCTTCACGTTATGATTTTTAGTTTTTGATTAACTATTGTATCTGTATTCCTTCTGATACTGTTTTCGTAAATCTTAGTTTTCAAGTGCGATTTGTCTGCGGTTTCTGCCGTATAGATTTGAAGGTTCTGAACTTGGATGTCGTATTGCGTTACCGAGTGGCCTACATTTCGGTTAAATAAGGATCAAAAATATATTACACAATATTAACGAATGTTTACGTATAAACAACATTAAGAATTACTGATAGGTGTATTTATAACTAATTGGATACGTATGTTTGTTTTATGATATGAATATTTGTCTGAGGATACGAATTCATTTGTATATTTTTAAAACATTCCGTAACTGTCCAAGCGGTGAGCAAAGCCCTGCTTACCTCTAAAGGAGAAGAAGAAAGTCGATACCCCATTAATGGATGGTCTATTAAGTATTATTATTCAATAAAAAAAAATAAACGTGATTTTCACTTCATCGATAGATATTCTAGTCATGGTCTAAAATAAAACTTACTCGACAATTTTGAAAAAAATATTGTTAGAAATTTTCTCGTTGGATGCCACTCGAATTGAGAGACTGATCTTTTAGTGGAAAACGTGATCAGATTACAAAAGGACAAAATTGCAATTAATAACGATTTAAATATTCATTGAATGGGTAACTAAACTAAACTGCTTATAGAATATATCATGTCATATTGTCAATATCATATATATCACGAAAAACTGCGAAAAAGGAAATGTAAAAATGGGGCACACTTTGTTAATATGAAACTTATTCGTAAATTCAAATCATTTCTAAAAAATAAATTGGTAAAGAAGGCATATTATTTAATACAAGATTATATAGATGATAAAAAAGCGTGGAGCTAATACTTGTTAACTGCTGGATGTATTATAAACATAGATATATAATTGTATTTAACTAACATGACTTTTGTATTTTTAAATATTTAAAAAGAGTAGCTACTGAGTTCCTAGCCGGTTCCTTTCAGTAGAATCTGCACTTCGAACCGGTGGTAGCTTCACTTAATATAAAGTATATTTTGATTTTGATATTAAAATAAAAGAGTATTATTCTAATAAATTTATATCTATACTAATATTACAAATGTGAAGTAATTATGTCTGTCTGTCTGTTTATTATATTTTCACGATTAAACTACTGAAGCGAATTTGATGATGAAATTTGGTATGAAGGAAGCTTGAACTTTAAGAAAAAACATAGGCTTTTTTACGCTTTTTTACAGACACGCGAGCGAAACCGCGAACGAAAAGTAGTTTCATATATATTGATAACAAAGCGACAAACGATATAATGTTTATTATTATCGTAAATAATAGTCAGATAATGTCAGCCGTTGGTAGACTTATTGGCGCTGTTATAAATTATATGTTATTTATTGTTATATGTACATACCTACATATGACATCATAATATGTAAATGGGAGTTCTTATTGTTGTTATATGTTACGGTGTTCGTACGTTCACTGAGTCGGTTTTGATGAAGTTTATAATTGTTATATTATGAATTTTGGATGGTTTGGATGGATGTTTGTAACGCTACGAACGTGAACGTCATTCTGGCTGAATGGCATCTGAATGAAATTTGTGACCGAGTTAGATTAAAGTCTAGAATAGCACATAGATTACTTTTTACCTGACAAAAAAACATAAATACAATTTGCAATATATTGTGTTAGAGATATTTTATCGTAAACAAGAATATGAAATTCACACTTGTGACGATTTTTTTTTAATTTTCAACGAGTAATAAGGATTATTTTGTTCGTCGATTTAAAAACCTAGAACAAAAAGTATCACGTGTGGCTTTTCTTATTAGAGTTATACGCTAGTTGATTACATAAAAATATCAAAGAGCGACGAATATGTAATTTGAAAAGTTGTCTTGGGAAACGTGTGTTTGTCTCTTTTTAACAAGAATGCTTATATCGAACCCTTAATTATCTTATAAGTACAGAAGCATTAAACCCGGATTATTTAGTAATATTATCTTTTAAAACCTCCTTCGATTACAAAGAAACACACAGATAATAAATACAAAAACAAGTACATCCAGCTAAAAACAATGATTTCTATTATTGTGAGATTTCGTCAAGCCCTTCTTAGAAGTAAATACCTACTGCTTTACAGGGCTTTCTCTACTCCTTAGGCTACCTAACAATACTACCGGTATGTCACGGAAAGCCCTAGGCTTGGCGATTTATGCAAACCTTTGATTGCATAATATTGTTCTACAAATAAAATTGTGAAATTATCTTCGAAAATGTTTTCGTAGAATTAAAGAATTCGGTCTTTGCAATAATTAACTAAAACTGTTAGTATAATACCAAGTACATTTATTAATTGACTAGCTGAACCTGAGGCTTTACTCGCGTGAAATTTATAAAACAGAAACTTCCAAAACCCCGTTTTACTCCCTTAAAATCCTAGTCCTAAAAGTTTCGTAAAATTACTGGATGTTTACTAATAAGGAATTAAATTTCAAGTTTGTAGGTGTTACAGTTTGGGATTAACTTGTGAATGGTATTTCGCTTTTATATATAGATTTATGTTTTATCTACTAAGTCAAAAGTCAACATAAAAAATATTTTTATTTCAATTTGGAAACTTGTTACTTCTAAGGTCTAAGTTTATAGTGATATAACTTAGCTGACCTTGCTTAAATATATCGATATTTCTCATATTATTTGATAGCGGTTTTCTATCGATCGATAATAATAAAGACCTTTGAATTTCAAATGGAATGTCTGTTATGGCTTTTTATATACGTGTATAAAGATAATAAAAAAAATTATAAAGTTGTCACTGTTATCATCCGATGACATCTCGCTGAACACATACAGTTGCTTTGAATTAAACCTTAATTGCTTCAATATAGAGATTAAAATCATATAATTGCAACACAAATATATTTACCATTTTAAATTAAACTGTAATCACATTACATTAAAGTTTAAATTTCCGCAATGTCATCTAATTTAATGTCTTAATTAATGAGTTGTATAATTCCACAGATAAACAATGGATATGTAAAAACGAGAAATAATTAAGGAATGACGGTTGTCAGAACAGGATTGACGCTTTAATGTTATTAAGATAAAATGAACTAGTGTTGTAACTATCTTGATAATAAATATATCGATTAAAATTTATTTGTATACTTTACATTTACGGCTAAAGATCACGTCTTCTAAGAAGTGTTTTTTTTACCGATAATATGTATATAGGTACACTTTATTTATTTCTGTGTTCTTTATACAGAGATTAGTAAAGTTTAGTCGATTGTATATATTATTTTAATCTAGATATTGCAGGATTGTGTCTGCCTTTTTTTTTCTTAGTTATATTCTTCCGTGTCTATCTCTTCTATGTCTTTATGTTTTTTATACTAAGTCCTCTTTTGTCTTTTTTAGTATTTTTTATCTGTATCGTATAATAATCCTTTAAACAAATTAGTGCCTAACTGTTATTACAGGCACAAAGTGCATAAAATCCTAGGTAGAATTTATTATAACGAATTTGTTTGTGGAGAAAAATAGATTTAATTCCAAAACATATACTGAGTTTTTATTTGTGTTAGGGCTTTGTGCAATCCCGTCTTGGTAGGTACCACCCACTCATCAGATATTCTACCGCCAAACATCAGTACTCAGTATTGTTGTGTTCCGGTTTGAAGGGTGAGTGAGCCAGTGTAGCTACGGGCACAAGGGACGTAACATCTTAGTTCCCAAGGTTGGTGGCGCATTGGTGATGTAAGGAATGGTTAATATTTCTTACAAAGCCATTGTCTATTGGCGGTGGTGACCACTTACCATCAGATGGCCCATTTGTTCGTCCGCCTACTTATATCATAAAAAAAAGAGTTTGTAAATTATAATGACGATCCATCTGCGATTTGTTTGATCCAAGTTTGTAATTCACTTGGTCATTTGGTTCCTTAACATAATATATATCAACAAAATTTTATCACTTATATCAATATATTTTATCACATATTATTATTAAGTACTTATATATGCATAGATTTTAATTAAATTACTTCAAAGACACAATACCAACCAGTTTGTCTAAGCTTACTTAGTTGCATTAATCGTTTAATTAATTCGAGATTTCAAAGCTTTGAACATTATATCGATGTTATCAAACGTAATTTTCTTACCATAACCTTTGACAATTAACGATATTACGTCACTAATTCAATGGGCTTTGCTTATCGACGATCGTTTATCGATAACCTATCACTAGTTGATCAGATAAGCCGACGGTTTTGCAATGTTTTATCCGAGATATATAGGATTTCCTTTTAAAAAAAAACACGTATTGGAAAGTCGAAGGAAGCTGTTTTATATTCACAGTATTTGCAACCGTATGTCATTGTACGTCTATTATTTAGCATGCTGTGCATTCGTACAATTTAATTAGCAATTTATCGCGCGTCTTACGGTTACAATTCAAATAGATACTGAATCTCATATGTCATACTTGTAGTTTCAAGCGACTACGCTCGTGGTTTCAACTGCGTGTTGAGGCGTTTTTTTTTTTGTAATTAATCCTGTGATTTCTATTCATATTCCGTATTCCGTGTTTATTGGTTAAATAGCATAGATAAACTTGTATTTATACTGTTAGTATAGATAACTATTTATAATAAAAATATATATAACTGTTAACTTACCTTCTCGTTACCTTGGTTCCACATCCATGATGAAAGCCAGCAAGCCATTTAATGATGTTTGGCATCTTTACATAAGAGACAATAATATAAGCTTATTAATTAATTTTAATTTGTTGATACCATGCTAAGGGCCGACAGGAAAATGAACTATCTGATTGCAAGTGGTCCATCCATAGTCATTGGTGATGTGGGAAATATTAACCATTCCTTATACCGCCAATGCTCCACCGACCTTGGTAATTAAGATTTTACGTCTCTTGTGCCTGTACCCTTCATTCACCCTTCGAACCGAAATACAATCATACCAAATTGCTGTTTGGCGGTAGAATATATTATGAGTGGGTGGTACCTACCCAGACTTGCACGAAGCTGTACCGTACCACCGAGGAAGTTTATTAAACCCATAAGAATGAAGCAGTGGTACTTGGTCTTAAAATGTCTTAGATTTTCGCGATTATTACACATTGAAATAAAACTAGTTTTTAACGGATTTAATCGCGTATATTAATTATTTTAACATCCCGACTTTTCGAGCACTTTGCAGTGTTCGTGGTCACGGGCAGACTGCCCGTTAAATCCGTTAAAAACTAGTTTTATTTAATTGGTCTTAAAAGTTCTTAATTGGATGATTTTCCAAGTCTTAGTCTGTATTGGAGAAAATTAATACATCACTACGAGTACCTATACATATATAAGTTTATATGTCTCGGTGGCTATATGACGTGAATCTTAACCGAAAATTTCCACAAACCTGGTCAAGCACGGAGCTGTGTTCTTGTTATCATAAAATGCTATTTTCAGAATAATTCTACCATCTGTATTCTGTATTCAGCAATTCGCACTGGAGTAGCATGGTGAATAAAGCTCTGACCATTTCCTTTAAAAGGTTCTAATGCGCGTCGTTTAGTCAGATTAGAGAATTAGCCAGTCTCAAAATAAATATAAAAAACGTTCAACAATAAAGTGTTATTTGCATACAGTGTCCACTGGTCAGAGAGGCTGTGGTTAGTGAAATCAGTGGTTTATATAGAAAGTGTAACGTAGTAACGTAACACTTCGTGGTATATCAGATGCATGTAGAAATGTTTATTTATTTTATTAGTTTTAATGGGGTTAGTGGTATTGTGTTTTTTTTAAACATGGTTTTATACAAAGAGGCCTTAGTTGTTTCTATTGAAAGTCTAGTGACACTCGTTTTAATGCAATGAATGAAAGTTGTATGAAATTGTACAGTTCATGACGTATCCAAGGTTCCAGCTAGATCGTTGTTATCTTCGAAAACATTACTAGTAACGTGACAGTTGTCATTCTTTTGCATCTAAATCTGGAGTTATCGTTGAAACATAGAACGATTTTTAATGATTTTTTTTTTTCAATTTGCTGTCAAACACTTTATTACAAATGGATGAATAAAACGTGTGTTATGTATTTTTGCTATTGGGATTACAACTTTGTGTCATAGTTCAGATACTAATTAATAATCAATAAACTTAAGAATTATTTATTCAAATAATTACGATTGAATTTGTCAACACAATATGTTAAATTTTTTGGCGAAACTCTATACGTGCTAAGGTTGTCGGTTAATAATCTAACCTATATTTTTTCATACAGACTACTAGGCTAATTAAACCTAAAATAAAATAAAACGACGTTAAATATCAGAATCTTGTCTTGTCACACTTTCTAAACGGAACGTTTTACGTTCATCAATTAGTTAAAGAAAATTTTCAAATATGGATACTTAATTCTTAAGCCTTCTCACAGTGCAAGCAATGTTAAGAATTTCTCAAACGGTGTCACGAACATTATTCAAGATGTCTTAGAAGTGTTTAAAATGGCGCCACGTTTAGTTGGTCGTCATTACCATAATCAACGCTAAGAATTATTAATTTGCTAGCTCATTGCTATGGTTTCTCTCAGAATGTACGGATTTACCTACATACGTTTCGTTATAGTACTTTACGAGGTGTTCTCGAATTTTCTATTTAATTCTTAAAAACTTTCATATTTCTATGCGTGAGTGTTCAAAGTCTTTTGTATCAGAATTCATAGATTGTGCAACTTCTGATTATAATTTTGTCATGCAGTTGAAGATTTAAGATCAATAAAGTTTTAAAATAAAAAAAACTACACTACACGACAACGAATAAATATGATATACAGAAATTAGGTTAATTGGCTAATATAGCCCACCTGTTATAAAAGTTTATAACCAGAAATTAGTATTAAATCTCAAAATAATCACTATCATCAAAGTAATGTCGATCAACAGTATCAATGTATGCAATTATAACTGTTCCCTGTGGGTGGTAAATACCGAATCGGATATTACTCATTGGGTCATTATTTATTATCTGTGTTGTCGATATGACAGATAAAATGGCGGCAACCAAATGATTTATTTAAAGTTTTGTTTTAAATTTTTCCAACCTGCTATTAAATTATTCACAAATAAAATAATATTTTTTTCAAGATGTTTCTACGAACATTTTGAATCGTCAATAAATAAAATTTTATATTCAAGATTCGGAGTGTAGATTATGACCCTTTTTTAGCAGTATTCAGTTAATATGCCTTACATAATAAATTATTGTTTTCAATATAACATTGAATTTTTTTAATCACATTATAAATTATAAAACCAGAATTATCATTATAAACGTCAATTGTCCAAATTGCCCATTTATAAAACTTAACGTCTTAACTCCGTTAAGGTTTTCATGCCAAAAAATGTATCCAATAAAAAAGAAGTTTGGAATGCTGTATTCGAATTTCGAACGTCATCTTGTCACTGTGGGAGACCCGCAAACACGTGTGGTTGGCGCCAGAGCACGCGTTTATAATTTACTTTTGTGCTGCCAGATAAAAAAAATATTTACAACCTGTTTTTTTTTTTTTAATTTAGATAACGATATCAGTATTTTTATTTAATGTTTTGTTATATATTATTACGTATGCCAATATTATACTTATTGTTAACGTTGTTTTTAAGTTATTTATCCTATTGTATAATTGAGGTTGGATACATGTTTTAATATTTTCCATAATTATATTGGTGTCAATTTTTTTATCTAACTGTTAAAACCATAATTTTTTAAATGTTTTTTTGTTATTTTTTCTATGTTCAGAAGATCAGACTTTAATTATTGTACAACATGAGATTCACAAAAGACAATAAATAAAACCGTAATAACTTACACCTGGTTAATAAATATTAGTTAACTGCTTCGTTAATCTAGGGCCTGTATATTCTGAGATCTAGGGTAAGTATCCTCAGTCGGGACATTAAAAAGTTATTGGGTTTCCCTTCGAGAAATTCTCATTAGCAGCCCAGAGTTTGGAAATTGGTTGTGTTCCGGTTTGAAGGGTGATTGAGCTAGTGGAACTTACAGACACTAGTGACATAAAATCTCAGTTTCCAAATTCGGTGGGGCATTGGTTATGAAATAAATTGTAAAAATTTGCATATAACATCAGGGGCCACCTGAATGTCCGCCGATGCCATCAAAAAATTCAACCTCGTGCCTCGGAAAGCATCTAAAAGAGCCGATCTTGCTGAACTCTTTCCGGTCGTTTCGCTCGCCAGTGGGTACGCATTATCTCATGGAATGAAAAATTCGTTCCATCAGATTATGCGTATCTACTTATGAATTATAATATATTGCTATATATGTAATAATATACTTATGTATACCTCCGTGGCTGAAATCGGTCAAGAGGACGCTAACACGTCATCATCAACTCTCATTTATAACGATTACACTTTTTAAATATACATACTACATCAAAAAGTTTGTATAACAATTAATCTTTTTTTTACAAGGCAACACCGATCATGTGAGTAATTCATGAATATTCATTAGTTATCTCTGACCGATAGCGCTGGCATGTTGTCTGAGGTATTCTGACTTATTTAAAATGACACTGATCTTTTTGTTTGTATGAGTTGATTGTTACCTTCTAAACTTGTTATTGTTATACCCACTGACGAAATAATAAAGGTTCTTTGTTAGAATCATGCAACGATATACAAGTAAAGTATCAGTTTAAAAATTATAAAACATTGTTATTGATTTATTTTAAAAGGACAGTTTAGATCTCAGGTCCTATGAAATGAAGTTCATTTCTAATGTAATATTATTGATCACTTCTGAAGCCTCGAAAATGCAAGGTTATGCGAGCTGACGATTTGAAAGTCAGTGATTTAATCCAGTTTTGCAATTGTCAGGTTATTTGTTATTTAAGAGGGATTTGATAATGTTTTAGTAAATGCATTATGCAAAAATGTGTTTTAAATCAAATAAAAAATACTCTTTATTGTATACCAATAAACACATACATAAATAATATTCAAGAAAGATGCACCAGAGGCGGCGTTATCACTTAAACAGCGATCAACAGGCAACTTTATGGTAGAGGAAAAAAACAGAGGTAAAAAAAGAGGTGTACTATATACATAGCATAGATAAACATAGTATATAAATACATTTTTTTTTTATGGCATTGGATGGTAAGTGGTCACCCCGCCTATAGACAAAGGCGCTGTAAGAAATATTAACCACTTCTTACATCACCTATGCGCCACCAACCTCGGGAACTAAGATGTTATGGTTATGTCCCTTGTGCCTGTGATTACACTGGCTCACCTACCCTTCTAGCCGGAATACAACAATACAGAGTATTGTTATTTGGCGGTAGAATATAAAATACAAATACATTAAACTGAATGAATAATATCTTAAAAATATGTATAAATATTTAAAATTTATATACCTACATATGCGTATATTATATTCTTACATGATTACGTTCATATATATGATTTCCTCCTGTGTGACCATTTGTTGGTGTTTTGAGTTAGCCGATATTGCTCAAATGTAGAGAAGCTTTGCAGCAAAACTTCATTTGTTCGGTTAAATTAATTTTATTATTCGGTCGGTTATATTACGGAATTTAAGACACATGTCCGTGATATATAGATATTATTCTAGGGATAGTGCGTTTTAGTCGGTGTGGTGTAAATTTATGTGCGAAAGTTAATTTTGACCAAAATAAGAAACGTGAAAATGACCACAATTGAATAATAAAATTAAATAAAAAATATTAAATAATAAAAAAAATGTAAAAACTGGTTATAAAATTTTAAATCTGAACTTATCAATTGTGATGTTTCAAAATCTAGCGAGACACAATTAATTACTTATAAGATTTAGAAGGTAAAACTAGTTAAAAATCTTCAGACCATTTCAAACTCTTAAGAATATAAATGCATTCATTACTTTGATAAAAATCTGTTACATTAACAATCAACAGAAGAATGACATATCGATTTAATGTAACTTATCGATTTTACGTTTGACTCGATGATAATCGAGTTTAAAATTACATTCGACAAAACATACCGTGCCGAATTGTGACAAGCGAGATTAAGCATTTATTACCACAGATAATAATTTTTTTATTTCACCGGTGTCTTATTGCGATATAAATAAAGATTACAATGCAATGAATTGAGATGTTTACGATTTATTCTCAATTATACGAATGTCATCGTTGAGTCATTTATTGTATTGAGATTTGTGAAATTAAACTTTTATTAATGTTTATTTTTCCAGTTATTCTTAAATCTGTAATTATAGATAATATTTTGCTATTTGATTTAAGGAAATAAAAAGAAAACCTTTGCTTTGTTATAAAGAAATATATTAAATAGACGACGCAGCTAAGAAATAAACTACTTTACAGTGATTGTGTTATATAAGCTTTATTCTGATTAATTAATCAACTTTAAGGGGAAATATTTGTCTTGTCTAATTATACACAGATAATAAACCTTATACGATAAAGACTAAAGTATATTGGTCAGTTCCAACGTTCGAGTGATATCCTACCCTATTCTCATCAGTCTTTAATATATTTAATATATCATATTTGATATACATACAACCATGCTTTATGTATTTTTAATCGAATGCCAACATTATAAAGCCTACTATACACGTTTTCTTGAGATAAACCTCTTTTCTAGCGATCGTTTAAAAAGCTAAATAACAAATGAGTAAACTAACAAGATATAACGAGATACAAGGTTAATAATGCCATTAATTATGCGAATCTACTTAGTAACAGCTTGTAGCCTGAAGTCAGAGTAACTCGAATGAAAACTAGTCGGGAATCTTGAGCTTCGATGTTGTATCCACACGTTTTAATATAACTTTAAAAATAATCATATAAGACCTCTTTGATAATATTATATGCCGTGGGAAAATAACTTTTTGCGTCGTTCTTATTGCAATGGTTTTATAATCTGTGCATAATTTGTAATTATTGGATGTTACATCATTGAAGGTCATTGAAAAATGTGTGAATGTTTGTTAATCGAGACAATTCAAAGGAAGTAATTGCATACATATGCTCAATTTGTGTTGACAATTAACTCGTGAATGCCGGAAAAGGAAAATATCGTGAGGTAACCCGCATTGGAGCAGAGTTGTTGAATTAAGGAATTAATTCTTAAAAAGAAGTTAAGTCCTTAGCCCAGCAATGAGTAATTTATAGGTTTTTCTTAGGAAAAATGTTGAATGGAATTAGAATATAAAAATAGGATTTATTTATATAGATCGGGGGACTCGGTTATTTTTATACAATTAACACGGAAGACATGAACAAAACTCTATTGTCCAAGTAATGTCCACTCTCCACCAAATATTTCATTTGCCAGGGTAGCAAGGATAAAAATATTATAATAGTGTTGTCAGAACTGTACACAATTTTAATAATATATTGAAATATATTTTTTTGTATTTTTTTTAATTCGGAGGTTTATAAAATATATATACGTATAATATAGATTAAGTAAGGTCGTTAAGATTTCGTTTAAATTGGCAAAAACATGACGATGATTGCTAAAGATGTCAAAAAAAGCCGACGACAACTTTAGTGACGCGCGTCGCAATTACCAATATATTCAATACTATTAAAACGTTTTTACTCGTACGAAGCCGGGACAGGTAACTAGTTATCTATATAAACCATGATGAAAAATTGGTGATTTGGAGCATTCGCTTAGGAATATTCCTGGCATAAAAGACAACATTTTATGTTTGAATCTTCGTTCTACAATATAAACCTTTCATATAGAACCTTTTTGTATTCAAACCAGTAATGTACTATAACCTACTTTGAGATAAATAAACGGTCTTTAATTTTGTCATTTTGAGTTGCATAATAATTGGTTCGATAGATATTTCACTGCATACATTTCTATTTATTCACCTGTCAAAGTATCGTAACCCTACACGCAACTTTTTTTTAACGTACATAAGTAAAAGAAATAAATAATCGTTTTCACTTTTCCACGTTCGAAAGTGTCGACCACATACTAGGGTGTTGCACGGCGCCGGCGCCGGAGGCGAGGCGCCATCGCGACGCGGGAAAACTATGCCACAGATTATAATTGTTGTCAATTAAAATAAGTTTTTCATTTTTGAAGTATCTATATCCATACGTGGAAGACCAGAAATAACAGAACTTGTATTTATAATGGTTACTCAGACAATATTTATATTAAATTGATAGTATGGCTTTACCCTTCAGGTCTCTTCATGTGTACTACCGCAGCATTGCTTATACGTCATGTGTCTGTAACGTACGAAAGTGCATCAGTTTACGATTCGACCTCGTTGTCATAAAACATCTCAGAACAACCGTTATTTACGAGATGGATAATTAATCAAAACCCTAACAAGCTAATAGGATATTGACTAATTACTCTATAAGGAAATGATGTTAAACATTACATTTATGTATAAACATTACTCCATATTTTAAAGTATATATGTTACTGTAAAAGCTCGAACTTCGGTAAATCATAAGATTTAAGAGTAAGGTTTAGGATTTACCGACATAAGTTGGTAAATGTCAGTATTTCTGAAAATGGAACGATTTTTTCGGGCTTTTACCATTCGAATTCAGTATATGCTAGGTTTTACCGCTGTCAGCTGGTAGATGTTGGTTAGTTAAAACAATAAGTAATTCTTAATCATTTATTTCAATTAACTATTAGTCAAAACCTTAGGTGCATATTATATAGGTATCAAACGATAGTAATTAATTAACTAATCCTAAGAGTTGTTAAATCAAAGGTTTGACTGGAAAATCTTAGGATTTACCGTATTTCGGGCTTTTACAGTAACATATATATTTCAATACGTTACGTTATATTATATTATTATATATATATTATTATACGTTACACGGACTCGTGTTGGCTTGTACTTATATTTTATTGCTTTCAAAATAAAGATTTATATTAAACGATCATAAATAATATATATATATATATATATATATATATATATATATATATGTTTATAGTACATCTGTGAAAAAATAATAATAGTTGTCCTGTATCCTGTCGTGGGTCATATGTTTCATAGACTCATATATCGTCCAATTATTGCGCAAACAGCTTCAGCTTGCATAATAGTATACACAGAGACGTGCTCTATGTATAGACAATTTATCGAGAGACTTTCCCGCCACTTTCATCCCGAACTGTCATTGCATTAATGTCATAGAGCACACCCATCCATCAGGTATTGTTCCTTGAATTGCACTTTCTCTCTAGTCTATACTTATGCAAGACAATTTTCCCTTTATAACGGCCATGTATGATTTGTTTGACGTTCATAATGCTACGTGGTTCTCGTAAATTATGGTAGCCGTATTAGTATTTATCTCAAATTGTTAATTATTCTTGAAATTTAATTATTTTTTGTGATTTTTCGCCAATTGAAATGAATTATATATACTAATGTTATAAAGTAAGTCTGTTTTTTGATCTTTCACTACAAAAAAACTGAATCGAATTTGATGAAGTTTGGTATGAAGCAAACTTAAACTCTAAGGAAGAACATACCTGGGAGTATCTACTTTTTATGCATAAACTAACATCTAACGATCAACCTCTAAAAAGCGAGCAACGTCACATTCTCAGTAATATATAATTAGCAAATACACATTTCATTTTAATAATAAATCTTTTCTGTACGTATAATAAACCATAATAAGTATTTTTTTGTTATTGTCTAACCTAGACATTTTGTAATCAAGAAATAGCTTTTATGCTACAGATGTTAATAAGGCTAAGAAGGAATTACACTCATATAATAAGGCCAGCAAGCCTAGACGTAAAATAGTAAACCTTACTATATTACACACTCATTAATTAACATATTATTTAAATAAATTGTCATATATCTTCATATAGGAAATTCCAGTGTCTAGCGACCACCATAAAAATTCTCCGCTTTATTTAAATCCAACCGCATGCTTGCGAGATGCCATATTAAATATTTGAATTTAGAATAGATTTGATTGTCAAGTGCGAGCCGTAAACATGCAAGAGCTAATAAAACCTTTTTATAGACTTGTCTGTAAACTAAACAAAACGAACTGATAGTGTTATAATTTAAGACCTTCTGCAACGATATTATATTCAGTATATACATATATATGTATGTATTACACTGGCTAAGCTCCGTTTCATATACCTTAAATATATTATACAATTATTTATAGCAAATATATGTTATTATTCTTTTATAGTTCACAAAAAATGCATATACATATATGTATTAGAAAAATAAAACGGAACTAAATTTTGCTTATAATATTTAGTTTTGAATTATATTTTATAGTTTAAAGCACAATAGTTTAATACATAATCTACTATATTAAACAGACCTTATTAAAGGTATATTTTATGGTTTCACGTGTTTCTGACTCACGTTTTGAGTTTGGTTATTTGGTGTTGGTGACGCAAAATACATTTGTCATTTATCATTGTCAAAGATTATATTATCTGTGTATTTATATATTTATCTGTGATTTTATGCACACACGAATTTGTGGTGTCGATAATATTCCAAATATTTATTGGGAATCATTTTTAAATCCAAATGATTTTTTTTTTTTGTATTGAGAGAATAATTTCAAAATTTAAAATTTTCCGAATGTCTAATTTGAAGTTTGTCTTCCGTTAAGCGTACAGTATTACGCGGTTTTTTTTACAAAAGTCGCACGGATCATTTTAACTTGACAAGCTATACACTGTTACATTCATTCGAAGAGTAAATTTTTTATTCTTCATTTGAATGAAAATATTTACCCACCAATAACAAATAAAGGGAGACGTGCACTCTCGCATGGATATTTATCGTTCAATTAATTTTTTTTTTTGTTCCAAGCGTGGACGTATATTCATTTGTCTATTGCCAAGCCAGGCCAAGCCAGGCCAAGCCAGGCCAAGCCAGGCCAAGCCAGGCCAAGCCAAGCCAAGCCAAGCCAGGCCAAGCCAAGCCAGGCCAAGCCAAGCCAAGCCAAGCCAAGCCAAGCCAAGCCAAGCCAAGCCAAGCCAAGCCAAGCCAAGCCAAGCCAAGCCAAGCCAAGCCAAGCCAGCCAAGCCAAGCCAAGCTAAGCCAAGCCAAGCCAAGCCAAGCTAAGCCAAGCCTTAGAATTGAATAGCCGACCCAGTCTTTTCCGAACGTTACTCATTAACAATTATGCCAAAGGGATTGTCGCCCATGGCAACCGATAACAGAAAAAAAAGACGGGGTCGCTATAGCAACGAGGCGGTAAAATATAACGGAGTGAAAAAATATAAACGATTAATAATAAAAAATATATATAACATAGTTGTTGTTATTGCCTTTCGTTTCATTTGGGACATGTTTAGGCTTATTTTTAATTATTTTTTTCTTAGTAAACAGACTATGTATAACAAAACATTGCCAGTTCAAAAAATATAATTAAGCCATATTTGAAATTAGAAAACATGAGAGCATTCGCAGACAGAAAATTGAGGTCCATCCGCAGAACAAATGATATGATTTGCAGTACGTCCGTTTAAAATACACTATGTTGTACGAGGACTAGATCATAATAACAAATAGGTCACAGTAGTTATATTGGCATCGTGTATAACTCTATCGGCGCCGTGATACATGTGCGCTAGACTCATTCGTTTCGAGCAAATTCGGCGCCCTAGATTAATAGCAATTATCAACATATACAACCTTTTCAAAATATGTTTTCTTGATAATTGAAAGCCATTAAATGGATTTATAATTAAACTGTGGTAAAAAAAAAAAAATTGTGAGGAAATTTGAACGTGTTGGAGCAATTCGCATTGGAGCAGCGTGGTAGCTTATTAGCTTCTTACCTTCTCCTCAAACGGAGGAGTTGAGCTCCCTCTTCTCTGAGCACAATGATGACTTCACTGGTTGTTACTTACTGCACAGTTTTTAAATATAAATTGATATAAGTTATCAAATAAACATTAATTATTGTACTAAAATAAATTACATTTAGCATACTATAGTCTACTGTATTGTAAAAGTTTAGCTCAAACGATTGGAAACGAAATGGTATATAAAAGTATTTCATCGACACAGTAAGTTGAATTTGATAAAAAAAAATGACAATATGGCGCTCCTCTAAACGAAACAGTTTGTAGTAAAGTAAAGCAAGACAAGAGAGACTTACATGCATTTAATATATTTATTGAAACTGACGTAAGTCTGACTAAAACATTTTTCTATCGTCTGGAAAGACAGGACGTTAATGTCGTTGCTCTTCTGGTTTACTTTAAGACATTATTTTTTCTTGTATCAATTATATTCATTCAAATATTATTTACAAAATTAGTAATTTATTATAATAACTAAATGTTTGAAATATAAAAAAAAAAGAAAAAAGTCGTCACTAAATTCAAGCTTCTCCAAGAGGTCTAATTATATTAGTTTACTGGGGTATGTCTGACCTGGTTTTATTTTGAAAAATGATAATTAAATTCAGTATTGGGAAATCTCATTTTACTAAAGAATACAAACTTTTTTTTTAATAAATTCTAATATTTTATGATTTTTTCTATGAATATTAGGAAGAGCCCTTTTTACTGTATACCTTTGTGTTATTAAGAATTTTAGAGTGTTTTTTTTTACTGGGTGTTCTGAGTCAATTTGCATTTTGTTTATTATAAAAAATAAGTTCAATTTCTGTAAATTAATTGTTTCGTTCCAGTTCGTGTACCGTTAGCATCTGACGTTATTCAATAGTCTCTTAATGAATTTAGATTTTATACATAGAAAGTAAATACCAGATCACCAAAAGAGCTTACTATATAGCTTAAAATTTTTAAATATTTATTAATAATATCTATATTACATATAGAAATATTTATTTTGTTTATTAACATATATTAAATAAAAAGGTATCGTAATTACTATAAATTCAGATTTTTATATGTTGTCAAATCATACTCTCGAATATTTTATGGAGATTTCTTTATCATTATTTATATATCTTTTTAAGAAAATATTCATAAACCCAGTATAGTAGGTATGTATTTTGCTGACGCTACATATGTAAGTCTCTTGAACTCTGCCCTCAACAATCGTCCTTTTCCGGTGTGCAAGATGTCTTAGTCCCAAATTACAGTTTCGTAATGTGTAATATCTAGACTAATTAGTGCTTAATAGTTTTGTTTGTTATATCGGATGAAAGGAAGCAGAAAATCCAGTTAAAACTGGAATAAAAAAAGTCTTGATTATTTACTTTATTTAGACCAGTTTTAAATAGCATTTGCAAAAATCAATATTGTATTTGATAAAAACATTATCTAAAATCGAAATATATCGTCAATTCTTTGCGAAATGATTTATATGTAAAACCTTCTAAGCATCAAATATTCTATCTCGAATAAAAAAAACTCTATATCTCTCTATATCTCGAATAAAAAAACAGTACATAAACTTAATTTTAACATAAATATAACTAATGTAAATAATAATTTACACTGTTTTTCAAGATGGCGGCACTATTATCAAAATTTACGAATGCAAAGATTAAAAACAAAATCCTCTAATTTTACTATCGTAAACAAAATAAGTAATGGTTCAAAAATAAATAAATGCAATAAAAGTAATTTAAGACGATACGGAACTCATCTGGATACGGGCATAGAACACGCACTTAAGGAGCCATAAAAATTCTATTACCATTGTGAAGTGCCTAAACAAATTCGATTAGGATGGAAGAGATACGCCAACGAGGATAACCATTGAAAATGAATTTAAATTGACATGGAACAGTGAGGAATATTTATGGCAGCAAGATTTATGACCACAGATTAAAAAAACCAAGGTGTAAATTGTCTGTGGATAAAAAAAAAAAATTAAAATGAAACACTTCATTAATTTTCTCTAATGAAATAATAAATAATCATTAAGTATATTAACGAAAAAATAATAATAACGAAATAAAAAAATATGGAGATTAGAGTATTATGGAAAAATTAAAATCCATACAGATTACCTAAGTTACTTTGTAAATTGACAAATTATGGCAACATTCTTTATATTTTAAGCATTAATAAATATGAGATATAAAAAGTAAAAACAAGTTGTTATTTATTTCATAAACTAAAAGACTATATTTAGTAGTAGATAAGCAAATACCTATAATAATTAAAAAAAAATCCCAAACATACCTTCATTAAAGCTTGTGAACAACTGCCTTACTCATGAACGTTGCTCGGCTTATGTTTAGCTAATCACTGATATCTCTGTCTTTCATCATGGATTTGACATTCGAAAAAAGAAGACAATAGTATTTACCTATCACCCCCTAAATGACATAGGTAAAGCAGGAAATCTTTGATTGTCGTGACAGTAAATACTCAAACAAACTACAAAGTCATCGTTTCATTGCGTCAACGTTCTACAGGATTCCATTTCTTAACTAAAAGCTTCTTTGTAAAATACTCGTTGGGAATGACATAATCCTGACATTGTAGCGATAAAAATCAACGCTTTTTGTGTTTAAACGTATAGTCACGATAATCTATTTATAGCCCTGTTTGTATTGTAGTCAAGCGGGTGTTAATATTAATGTTTTGGAAGGTAGTGTGTTTTAAGTTTATTTTACTAAAGGCATCGCTTCAGTGCATTTTTGGAACATAATATACAATATTCGCGAGCAATCACGTCGATCGTTTGCTACTTTGTTGTGTGTTTTCGATAGACACATTTCATCGAGAAGTTTTATTACTTACGAAAATAATTTTCAGTATATATCGCAGCCCTGGCACGAGACCGTCACTTTTGCAAAAATTGAAAAAAATAGTTAAATGCGTTATAAGTGTCCTGAAGAAACCCTTTATTCTTGGTGCAATAACCGTAACACATAGTTTCTATAAAGATGGCTTGAGTTTCATTATGGTTTTGGCGCGAATCACGGCGACGCTTGGTGAATGTCAAAGTTTTAAATGCTTCTCCTGAAAAATTGCATTTTCGCAAAAGTGACCGTCACCGAGATACGATATATATATTTCTAAATAGCCTCCTGATGTCAGGTCACCACCGTTCATAGACAATAGTGTTGTAAGAAATATTAACCATTCCTTACATCGCCAATGCGCCACCAACCTTGGGAGTTAAGATGCTATATCCGTTGATCCTGTAGTTTCACTGGCTCACTCAAACCGGAACACAACATAACTCAGTATTACCTACTGCTTCCTCATCTAGACGAGCAGGAACCACGAAGAGATACTACAATCTCTTCATAATTCCTTAAAATTATCTTGCGCGACATATTATTATCATCTTTTAAACTTTAAATCATTATTTATAAAATTCATTCATATTTATAATGAACTAATACAAAAACGCTACGCCGTCGTGAAAATCTTCCTAAAATGGTAAATGGGGTAAATATAAATAAATGACATTTAAAGGGTAAAAAGACAAGTTGTTCAACCTCCTACGTAATCTTGGTATCACCTTTTTTATTGATTGATTAAAGTGTAAATAATTTATTTTTGACGTATTCGATATATCTTTAAATAGTATAAAACAAAGTAGCTTTCTGTTTTTGTCTGTATATCCGGTAAGTCCTAAATCATTCAAATAATTTGAATGCGATTTTCATTAATAAAAAGAGAAATAAACAATGTAGGTTTGTATATATAATTTATTGATACACTATATAATAATGTCCTAGAAAATTGTAGGTCTTAAAAAGGCCCTAGAAAAAATTAGTAATAATTATTATAAAATAGTAAATCTATCTTTATGTAATCCTTATTCATATAGAAATGTTTGTCATCTCGGGCATTTAATATTGATTAAAATTGTTTTTATGCTATAAATATATATATATATATATATGTGTTTAAATTATACGATAGTGGAATAGGCAATTTTAATGAATAACGCTAGTTTTCTTTTAAAACCTATTTAAATATTAAATTCTAAATTCAAATTTCGATAATAAAACAAAATTAAGTTCGCAATAAGCAATTAAAATAATTAAATTTCTTTCTTTTACAGGTAGCACCACAGACCTTACACCTACACTCATTGGTATATACGACTCTCTTCTGGAACCATCAAAAAGCTTGAGACCAGAAGCGAATCGCCTCGAAACTGCCAAAGATGCCAGAAACGATCCACCAGTACAAGACAATCAAGACACCATGACAGAGGAAAAAGATTGCGTATTACTCGCGAGTCCACCGAAAGATCCTTCAAGACTTGCTGGTGGCGTTAAACTACCCATTGCAGCGATAAACAAAAGTTCTCTTTACACGTTACGAACTAAAAGTGATAATAATGGTGCTAATGAAACTAAATGTGACCTTACCAGTGAAACGAATAAAGATAAAGTGCAAAGAACGTTAAAGGAAACAAAACAAGATACAACGTTTGATAATCTTTCGCCGAACGTCAAACGTATGATAAATAGTGCGGCTGAAACGACTACATTGAAATTTCAAAAGAAAACAATTACTGTTGGAAGATCGTCGACCAGACGCTCTAACATACCTTTAGTAGGGGCTACGTCTAAAATATCTCATTCCGGTGTTGAAATATTACCTTCTATTGAAATTTATGATCAACCAGTTGGAATAAAAACTGCGAGTAATGAATCGCCAGCTAAAACAATCCCTCTTATAAAGCCAGAATTTAAAATAAACGATGAACCAACAACGTACGATGTCCCAACGAATAATAGACCTGCTATTTATGATGTTCCTAACCCTAACAAAACCGCTTTCGAATCTCTTTCTTTACCTTTCATCGATCAATCTATCGAGCTTGCTATATCTTCTAACGATAGGGAATTCGATACAAAAGTATCATCAAAAGATAATTCACCATTAAAACCTGAAATAAAAACATCAACACCTGAAGTTTCTCCCGCCAAGTTTCCTAAAACCGTTGCCAATGGCACAAATAGTTTACATAGAAAAGATTTCGGTGTTAAGATTGATAGTTCTCCAAATAAGCTATTGAAAACTGGACCTTATCCTGAAGCAGTAGCATCCACTGGGAACCTAAAAATGATACAGGAGAAAGAAGTAATTAGATTAAATCCGCCCATTGAAGTTACTAGACCACTATCAATGAGCTCTATCGCTTCATCGAGTTCCACTTCAAGTAGTGGTGTTCAAAATAAAGGGGGAGTAAATTCTGCTTACTTAGCGTCAATCGAAAGTTTGGACGATCATAGCGATGTTGATGTAGCATCTGCTAATGGAAGCAATAATTTCGTGAACAACGTCGGTATGTTAAAAACCAGTGTATCAGAAGAAAGTCGAAGTGAACTACCGAGTAAGTAAAATTGAATTTTGTTCATAAGCTAACCTATATTTGTCTAATTTCGATCATGACCTAAGAATGTTAATTAAAGTTTTGTATTGCTATTCTGTAAAAAAACTCACCGCAGGAGACGTAAGTGAAATGTCAGAAAGTGATATGCGTTATTGAGCTGTAAGAATAAACACTTAAAAAATTCGTACAAGTCGGTTAAGTGACACATAAGACGAAATTAAAAATACACACGAATAGCCTTAGGTCTTACTAAACATCCGATCTATTATTAGAAATAGGTACTAATGGGATTGTGATAACCGGTATTTTTGATTTTGGGTAGGTTGTACCTACTTCTCCCTAATCATCAATTTAAACGGTATAAGCAGTGTTTTAAAAGCTGAAAAAATGTGTACGGGCAATGGTGTCTTGTGAAAATAATAAATAAGAAAATATTCCATTTAAAATAATCTCTTTGTTATGACATGTGTTACGATTCCGATACGAAAATAAATAAAATTTCTATTTTTACCAGGACAAAACGCTTTCGAAGAAATGCCAGGACTGTCTCAACTAGAACGCGTCTGTGCTGAAATAGTCCAAACAGAAAATGTTTACGTTGAAGACCTGAGGCAAGTCGTTGAGGTAAGATTTTAATGAATGTAATATTATAGATACAATAATTATTCTTAATCAAAGTTATTCAATGTAATGTCTATCTTATATGTATGACAAATTTTGTATTGGTACGTTTTCAAAACCTTCTTTTTCGAAATGGAAAAAGATAAACGTAATATCTTTATTGAATGATTATAAATCACATTAAATATAAATCTTTAATAGGTAGTTAGCGAATTTCTTATAATCACTTAAGAACACACTCGTAATTTCAATCTTCAAATCACCAATTTTCAAAGTACACGAGCATCTTGTGTGCTACCATACTTTTTTTTTTTTTTAAAGTACCGAATTATCGAAGGTACAAATGAATTATACCAATAAAAAAAAACAACTTTTTATGTTAATAAAGTAATAAATAAACATAAATAGTAGAACTAACTGTTTTTTTAAATCATAGAACTTTACATACTGTATTTTAAGTTAACCTTCAATATAGTTCTTTGAACTCTATTTCGTAGGAATACGTTTTTTATATTTGGCCTCTGTTTTAAGATCAAGGTCATATGGTACAAATCTTGCTAGATTTATTATTGTATGATTCATTCGATGACTCATTATCAGTTATAGAACCTGATATTTTGGTGCATGATAACATATTCATTGAACTATGTTAAAGTTAATTTAGATTGTTATATTCGTTTAAATAAAATAAAGTCGCTTCCCACCTGTACGCTTAGATCTTTTAAACGATGCAACGGATTTTAATGCGGCTTTGATTAATGAGTCAAGAAGTTTATATGTATAGTTGCTTATTATAGTGCAGAAAAGCTGAGAATATAATCTTTACTATCCGAAGCAAATAAAGATTTTTTAATTTTTGTTTGTTCTTCGATCTAAAAGTTGTTTATTTTGTACCCCCGTGGAGTTAGGATCGGTAGTATTGTTATAATTTTAGCTGAATATCGCTGATACAAATACGAAATAATTAAAAAAAGAATAAATAAGGATTTTTGCACCATATAATTCTTTATAATTGCCATGTAATTTTTTTGAAGGATTAACGCAACATTTTTTTACTTTATTCCTCCATTAAATTAACCATTCATATTGTATATAAACCGCAACCATGAACTTTGTTTCGCTAAGGCTTCTAGAAACTCAGTTACGGCAAATTTATTTAGTCCGTAAATACAATAATATTTTATAAATAAGATTATAATTTTAAGAAGAAAAGATATAACCTCCTATAACTTTAAACTGGAATATCTTTAATTCCAGACTTTTTCAAATCATTAAGACAAACGCTTAAAAATTCAAACTATATAATTTTACATATTTTAATTCGTATATCAAAAATAAAAACATGAAAAAAATAATTGTCTCGTAATTCGTTGTTTCTCTTTAACAAAGAATACGATTATATTATGAAATAAGTCTCTGGGTATTTTTCAAACCGTTATAAAAAAAAAATATATATATATACAATATATATATATATATATATTTTTTTATAACGGTTTGAAAAATACCCAGATATATATATATATATACAATGTTGTATATATATATATATATACAATATATATATATATATATACAATATATATATATATATATACAATGTTGTATATATATATATATATATATATTGTATACGTACCAACTAACTCCATTACACGAATAAGTTTTATTGCCGCACGAAAGATTCCGCAATGCAGATATTTACGTTTATTTGTATTGGAAAGGTTTTAACTATAGTAACTATTGATATTTCAAAAGCCTTAATGTGTTAGTTGATTACTTCGGACTAATTAAATTAATGTTACCTTTGTCGTGGAATGGAGTTATATTTGTTAACAATACTTCGCGATGTAAAAAGTACCTATAACTTTCTAATTAATTTTATTTTTATTTCTACTGCTGTGATAGATCATTTTATGTAAGATATCATTCTTTCTTCTTTTCTCCGTGTTTGTTGTGTTTATACCCTGTTCAAGTTAGCTTGATTTCTTTTTGACAGACAGAAGAAAATAAATTAAATGTTTTGAGGCAAAGATGCAATTACAGTCAGCCAATGTCAAAACGATAAAGTTTCGACAGAAGTTACTACTACTGTTTACATAAAAAGGCTTTCATTCATTCCATTTTTCAACAACAAGATTTTTCAGCAACAATGATTGTTGTAATAGCCGAAATAAAATACAGTCAGTTTTTCTTCCATCATCGTGCAATGAATTGGTTTTGCTGTATTCATTTTAATAGGATTGAGTTTTGTTTATTTTCCGTTCATTTCCGCTTCGAACCGCTTTGAAACACTAGCTCCGTTCCAATTCATGTTATCCGTTGCATTTTATATTTATACACACACCTTACGTAACTGTTTTGATGTGGTTTAAACTCTTTCAATTTTATTTTAGTGTTGCCATTAGTCATTATTACGAATTTAATATTGTATGCTTTTGATTTTTATCTTGTATCATGTAATCAGGTAAAGTCTGGCCTATAAAAAATTTTTTGGAAAATGTCCTTTAGAAGAAAGTGGACTTTAGAAGAGAGTTGCACTTTCCACATAAACATTCATACAAACATTTCATACTCTATTCCAACTATAACAGAAAAAAAGTTAAATAAACAAAATTTGACAGCAAATTGACGCGATATCGTTGGTTGAGAGCCTGATTAATATATGATATTCACTATGGTTTTGCGAAATAATAGCGTTTTGAACGACGACGAAACTATTATCGGAATTTTGGAAGTAAAATTAAAGTGGATATAAGTAGTTAAGTGTAATAGTGTTGCATTATTTATTAAATTTAAAGATATGAACTGATCATTTCTGGGGATGATTAGGTATGTTTTCAATTGGCCGACTTTTAATAATATTTATTTTTATATATCTTCGATTGAATTCATACATACATTTAAAACATGATTCTGTATGAATCTAAGGATCCTTTTACTTATTTGTATGTCCAAATTATGTTTTCCTCAATGAACCTCTTTAAGGGATAAGTATAACTTTTATTCTAAATTCTAGTCACGTGTGTATACCGTGTTCACTTAAATAAAAACGTTACAGAAATTCTTCAATGCTATTCTTAAATGATTGAAATAATTCTTCTTATATCTTTCAAATGATTCTGGGGTTCAATGAACTTTAAAAAAAACTTATCGAATTTTAATTTAAAGTTGTAGTTTTTACTAAGCTCGATAATTTTCGAATCCACTTAGCATAGGATTAATGGCTGCTCAGAGGAAACAGACATATTAATGATACTTTGATCAAGATAGCCGAGATGGCCAAATAGTTTTATACATTAATTTTAAATTATTTGTCCAAAATATACCACCGATATATCATGTGCTTAAATTCTATGCTTGAAGTTCTATTTCTATTGGCACGTTATGAAAAACGAATGAATGTTAATTTTTATTGATGTGCACGCATACAAGTTGACTTAAAACCGTACCGTCAATTAGACGTTTGTCTTTTTAGAATTTACGGTTTACCGTCAATTATATGTCAAGTAGCCAGAAATACACAACTTCGGTCCTTATTTTTTTTATTTTACAATATGTATTTGTTATATTACATATTTAAATTGTGAATGTTTATTACTGTTATTTTATTTTTAATAAGTAGATTATTATTATTTTATTTTAATTGACCATTTGAATGCAATTTAAATCTTTTTTTTTAATAACGCAAAATGAGTAAAACTATTCACACGCGAACATATATACACGCGCCTTTTTTTTTGTTATCATACCGTGGTTCTAAAATGCACGTGTCGTATTAAATTATGCATAATTTGTATCACACACATTCCACCAAGCGCAAGACCTTATTGGGAGGCCTTTGTTTAGAAATGAGCATCTTTTTAAATGAGATTGTTAAGTTATCGATTAAAAACTTTCAAAACACAACATTTTCGTACTAAAGTTTTCTACGTCAACAGTTGGATGTAACGAAATAAAAAAAAAGTTTAAATGCTGTCAAATGTCACCTGTCACCTGTCTTTGCTCAGGTTACCATAATAATGTTTAAAATAATACGACATCTATGTATGTTCCATAATCATAAAACAATTTTTTTTTTCATATTTTCCTTAATCATATTTAAATTTCATAAAATATGATACGTTTTGGTTATTTAAAACGGCAAAACGAAACATTGTTGCAAAATATGCAACAATGTTTCGTTTTGCCGTAAAAAGCCGTAATTACAATTTAATGTGGCTCTACCAAGTAAAGCAAAGAATGAATTTATTGTCTAAAATAAACATAAATAAAGTATATATGTATGTTTTCAAATAAATCATGAAATAGTGACATATGAATACTTAAACATGGAAATATGATCGAACATCAATTTACCAAAAATTGACATATTCGACTATACGAGACTCATAGAAAACACATTGTATGGATCCTAATAATTATTTTACAAGTGTCATTAAAACGTTATAAACATGGTAACCCTATTTGTCACCGGCCTGTCATCACTAATTAGAAATCGCTTCACTTCACACTAACGGGTGGAACTGTGTAAATAGGTACTTTTAGTTGAATTGGTTTTATAAATCCAAACCTTCATTTTGTTAAACAAAAGCTTTTCTTTATAGACAGATTATTCTGAAGAAAGACTTAAATACACTTACGAGCCCGCCCCGACTTCGTCCGGCTAAAATAAGAATTTTATTTACTCCCCAATATAATTTAAACACACCAAAAATGTCATCGAAATCTGTCCAACGATTTAGAAGTTCTGGTGTGTAACACACGTTACACGTACAGAAAATGTATTTGTAAAAATATATCGAGTTCAATCATTATATATGATTTAATTGTATCTGATTATAACATATATATATAATTGATGAACAAAAGTACCAACACTGAGTTTCTTGCCGGTTCTTCTTGTAAGTCTACATTCCTTGCGGATGGTAGATTGAAGTGTAATTATTGTATTGCGTAGAATGATTAAGATTAATTTTCTAATTTACGTTAAATTGCGTAAGGAATCTAGATAGTTACTTTATCCAAAGATCGAGCATTTAAAGAATCAATTAAGAGAAACAGAAGAAGTTTTCAAGTGCTCAGATCTCAGCTTCCATTGACAATGTAAGGAATGTTAAATTTGCTTTAGAAATTAATTAAAAACTGCGACTAAGAAGATTTGATTATGATAGTTGCCGCTCGCGGTTTCGTTTGCGTTTTAGGGTTTAGTGATAACGTGTTAAGCAACCAAGCAAAAACTTGCCTAAATGGCCTTCATTGGAAATCAAGCTTGTTTCCAACAAAAAATCATCAAAATTGGTTCAGTGGTTTGGCCGTGAAAAAACAACAGACAGACAAATAGACAGAGTTATTTTCGCATTAATAATAGCAGTCTGGATAAGTGTTTATATTAATGTAAGTATTCCACAGCCGGGTTAAAGCTTTCTCTCCCCTTAGGTAGAGAATACTTACAAAAAGTTCATTACTGTATTCGTGGGATTTGGATGTGGTAGATTTTCATCTTACACATCCCTTACGAGATGAATTACAAATAAAACATACGGTATATTTAACAAATATAAAATTCATATTCGTAGAGTAAACGAACTTACGTAAACGAAATATGACGAAATTGAAACCCGTTTAATTAAAGCAATTATTAAGATTGCGCGTGTTCCTTTGAAACGGCAGCGAGCTAGAAGTGATATCATGAACTTAATATAATTATGGTCTAATAGCAATGGCGTTTGAAGCATTCAAGGGTGGCCTTGTTTACGTAAACAGAGTGAAGTAAATGATATAGTATTTTACCATTAGGGGGTTTTGTATAAAGTCAGGGGCCCTGCGCTCGATCCCCTTGTTACTGGTTTATAGGTATAAAGTTAATTTATAATTGTCACTTGTTCAATAAGAAATATAATGTAGCTATCTCAAAAAGTTTACACATGCTTAATATAAATTTGGATTTCCTGTTGAACGCAACACGACGAATATATATTATGTACATATATGTTCGTGAATATTTATGTCATTACATTTATAACATTACATTAACAAATATTAACCGCTCTTTCCGTATGGAAGAAAGTAGCTTATTCCGACATTTCGCTTTGGTAGAAAAAATGGAGCAGATTTTTTTTCCGATATGAACAAATTTCCTCACGATGTTTTTTTTTTCCGAATACAAATTTAGCTCATGGAAACTCGTATAGTACGACACAACTTAACAATACCTACTTAACAAAACAATCGGTTTTATTGAATTTGCCGATGCGACATCTAAATTGTGTCTTACTATACGTGCTTTAATATATTAGATGTCATCAGCTGAAGCCATTTCGATATGTTTTGTTCTGAGGTCTGTATAGTAATTCGGAAATAACTTCAAAGTCGTCAAACCTGTCACCATTAGCGGGATGACATTGTTAATGAGCAACGCAACGCTTGACAGCCACGGAGACAGACGATTAGGAAATGTCTAAAAATAAACGCCAAATATCAAAGCTTAGTGGATTTTTCTTATACACTACAAATTATAAAATAAACTCCTCCCACCGCCTCTGTACGCAATAAACCCAAAAACTACCAAACGGATTTTTATGCGGTTTCCACTAACGGACGGAGTGGCTCCTGAGGAAGGTTTAGGTGTATAATCCATTATGATTTTGTAAATTGACTGAAATATGATGATGATTGTTGAATTGTCTACCAGCACACGTGTTCCTCCCCCTCTTGTAACCGGTTCTGGGACGAATATACGATCTCTTTGATCACTACTGCAATAGATTGATTTAACAAATAAGAAGTGAACCAAGATGCTTCAGTCACAACACGTGAGCCTAAGGTTGCAAATATTATTAATTCTAACCCTAGTTTTAAAATGTTTATTTTCTTTTGTTTTTATAAATAATCTCGTTAAGTATAACACCGTGAAATTTCAATGTTTCCACCAACCTGCATTAAAGCAGCATGGTAATGTAAGTTTCAAACTTCAAGAGAAGAGAAAGTTGCCCAGCAGTGGGATTTACAGTCACTAAAAACTCGACGGCAGTAAAAAATAACGGCAATGCGCGCGTTGTAATGTTTAAATCGTTAAGTGAAATAAAGATAAATTCAAAGACAAGCGAATAAACGTTGTTTGTTGAACCGTAAGTCCGATGTCCTCCGGCCAATTATCTCGGAAAACTAAATTTCTGTTCGAATACCTTTACCGGCAAAGAACGACTCAACACTTAAACTTTCTATGATTTCACTACTAATTAAATGAATATATGCATATTGTTTTATTTTAAAACGTTATTATTCTTATTTGATTTAAATTAACATGCAAATTAAAATGTTTTTTTTTTTCTGATTGATTGAATTAATATATCTTTAAGTTCACGCCACAGGGTTATTGTCAAAGTCAAAGCTGTGACATAAAAAAAACAAAGAAACGAAGAAAAGAAATCGTTAAGACATTTAATAGAATAATTTAACTTAAATAATTGAAAGTAGCTTACATTTCTATTATGATACTTTTTTCACTACCTCGTTTCGTTTGGTCTTTAATTATATTTCTAGATAGTGTTGCACGACAAAAGAACTAAAACAAACGTGCTAACTTTATTATTTTGGTGTGCGTGACAGCTTGACACTCGCCATTTGTCATACTTTACTAGTGTGCGTGTGCTTAGTGGCGAACTATTGTTTTCGACGCGTTCTCAACTTTGACAGTTTCTTAAGATAAATAATCAAAATCATTTGATTGGTCTGTTTCTAAATGTTTTGCTGCTGTCAAAGGATTGACCAATAAAGACGCAGGCTTCTTGCTACATGCTGTTACTATTGATAATTTAGGTAGGCTAATTTATAAGAATGCTATCTTGTGCCATACTAGAAAATATGAAACAAGAAATATAATTGGATTAAATTTTAGCAGAAACATTGTATAACATCCTTGTCTAACATTATCTATTATAAAGTATAAACTTTACCGTAAAAAGAACCAATTACCTTTGTTATATGATTTATATAATTTATAAACCTAAATGAAATCAAATCGAAATAAATCATTATTCAAGTAGTTGTCGTTAGGGCTTTGCGTAAACTCGTCTGGGTAGATATTACCCACTCATCATATATTCTATCCTCTAACAGCAATCGTCAGTATTGTTGAGCTTCGGCTTGGGAGAATGAGCCAGTGTAATTACAGGCACAAGGGACATAACATCTTAGTTCCCCAGGTTGGTGGCGCACTGGTATTTTGAGGAATAGTTAATATTTAATAATATTTAGCCGAGATGGCCCAGTGGTTAGAACGCGTGTATCTTACTTAACTCAAAAGGCACCACTCAATTTTCATGTGCTTAATTTGTGTTTACAATTCATCTCGTGCTCGGCGGTGAAGGAAAATATCGCGAGGAAACCCGCATGTGTCTAATTTCAACGAAATTCTGCCACATGTGTATTCCACCAACCCGCATTGGAGCAGAGTGGTGGAATATGCTCCAAACCTTATCCTCAAAGGGAGAGGATGCCTTAGCCCAGCAGTGGGAAATTTACAGGCTGTTAATGTAATGTTAATATATGTAATGTAATATTTCTTACTAATTAGGAAATCCATTTGCTCCGCCATTGAAGTCATCATTTAAATCCAAACTATTGAAGTCATCATTTAAATCTGATGTAAATCTACTAGACTAGACTAAACTTGATAGTGTCAGAATGTCGTGAACACTCGCTACATTGTCTTTCCCTCTTTACCATCAACCCGATCAACGTTTGTAGCTCTTTATATAAAGTAGGTAGTTTACAATCAATTAAAATTACAATAAATATAAACGACATATCTCACCGTATAAGTTCATCAGTCCTTAAACCGCATAGATAACTGCGTCACAATATTTCTTGATAAGTAGACTTGTGTAATCACGTACGACCATTTTAAATAGACCTCCACTCCTAATCCTATATTCCTTAACGAGACCCTTTGCAGTTATCTAGCGTTTGTATAAAATGGGAATAAAATATCTGGGATTTAATTTTCAGGACAAAATATTGGATCCATATTACTGGATAAAACATGTCTGTCTGTAATTATAATAATAACAAATTTGTTTATTTTTAATGGCTTCTTTAAGGCTTGACTGCATGTACCAGATGCCATTGTCCTTAAAATTTAAAATATTTGTAATATTTTTATTTATAATATTTAATCTTAGATAGACAAAACTAAAATGATAAAAATTAAAAACAAAATTATTGTGTGTATGTATGTGTGTGTGTGTGTATAGATGAATGTTGTTGTTCAATTCATGAAGACAATAATATCTTTCAAGATAACTTCAAGAAAATTGACTTTCGAGAAAGAGACAAAACATCTTACAGGCAATATTATTGGCTTCCACGAAGGATAAATAATAATTCAATTTTCACGAGTGAGGGTGCATAAACAGATGTACTCTCTTTTCATTGAATTTCCTATTTCGATGGAACGGTAATCCAACACTGCCAGAGAGATCTAATGTACGGCTAAAGTCTGTAACACTAAAGCTTGGAATTGTGCCGAAAACTAATTGACAGCAAAATTCGACAACTCCTTTTGGTCCAATTGGTTAAAACAAATTCAACGCTGGTTAGAGAGCGCTCGACGTATCTACCCTTACCCAAACGTAGACATAATACAGACAGATCCATTACGATTTTATTACGTTTAGATACCATATAATTGATTTGAAACCTCTGGATTTATCTGGTCTTCTCAAACTGGTCTCATTATAAACTGGGATAATAGGTTCAAAGGAATATAGACTTTAGTTCTAAAGGGATAAAGTTCATTCGCTTCTTTTTAGTTTTGTAGGTTGTTTGTCTTCTCCTAACGGGACGTCACGGCCTAAAAGGGATGATAGTTAGATAGTACCAGTTTTTATAATCTGTATGTAATAGGAGTGAGAGGTAAACGGAAAAAGTACATATCACATGTAATTGGCTGATAAGTGATAACGGATTTAAATCTCGTTTCCATCGGCTAAAAAAATATTCACAAATAAAAAAAAAAAACACAAGTGATCTTACAAGCGTCTCTCAATCCTTTTGACAATCTATCTTGTTTTTTTTTTTTTGGATTCGAAAAAGGTCGTACATTAGTGGACGTTATTCGTTTAAACATTCGGTACATTTATTTGTCTAGATTAAAAATCAACGAATACTAATTTAATTAAATAATTCATAGATTATCGAATGTTAGGTTTATTATATACAATAAGTATTAGTATATAAATTATGCTTTCTATATTTATTTAAATAACTGTCGTTAAAGTCAAAGTCAAAAATCTTTGTTCAATATAGAAGTGTTACACTTGCTTATTGAAAGTCAAAAATCTACCACTGGTTCGGAAATTAGCACCTCGGACCTGAGAAGAACCGGCGAACGAAAACTCGGCGGTATTTTTTTCTTGTGTGCCAATATTTACAATTTTTTTTTTTTCATACAATAACAATAAATACATTTTAGTTATTTGAAACAGTCTAGAGGCGAATATCTCATTCCCAAGATGTGCAATCAACAAAGAAGCCATTAGTGTTGTAATATCCTTTAGCATACAAACGCTCTTTAACGATTCTTTTTAATTTTACGGTTAATTATATTTGAATGGACGTCACACGCACTAAAATAATAATTAGCGGTTTTAATTGCGCAATTAAGAAGAAAATAGAATCACAATGCAAAAATAGTAGTTGCAATAGGCAAACTGACAAACTAGTCTGATAATGTTAAGTGGTCAGTACAACCCAAGACATTGAAATTGACATTCGTTTTAGCGTCAACGCGCCCTCAATCTTGGGAACTAGGATTTTATATTCCTTGTGCCTGCTACAACAATGGTACACTCATAATTTGAATCAGAATACAATAACACTAAATATTATGTTTGGCGGTAGAATTTGTCATAAGTGCGTGAATGTGTCATAAGATGCACAAAGTCGCACAAGCAAACATTAAATAGAAACACCAAAATAACATTGATGAATATATCAATAAATTAGTTATTATACCGACGATCAATCACTATAAGTATCTAGATTGTCAAGACACAAGATTTTTTTGTCTTACGGTCTTAATTATAAACACTGTTTAACATAAAAAAAAAATCTGCATTTAGACATTTATTTCTCTCTTTCAGTCATCATTGTTTTGACATTCGAAAGAAGAAGATACCATTATTTAGCTTATCTTATAAAACGTCTGAAGGTAAAGTCGTAACTTAAGCTGTTACCTCCGTTATCTTACTTACTTTTTTGTCTCCATAACCTGAGGAAGTTCTTGCATTTGTTAAGTAAAATTTGGGTTTTCATGTTAAAAACGAATACGAAATCTTAAAAGTGATAAATATTTTATATTCAGTCGTATATTTGTGATATTATTAATATTCAATTTCATTATGACGTGAAAGAGGTTTTCTAACAAAAAGTTTTTATATATAAAAATATAAGTTATATTCATGGATCCACAATCTTTGAAACTTTAATATCTGTACGTAATACATTTCATTTCATAGACTAATAATATTAACATCAAAACAGAGTAATGGAGTTGTACTCTCGTATTTGGGGTTCCGCAACAATTTCGACTTAATTTTTTATAATTGTCAACTCCGCTAAGTCATGATGTCAGGACATTTTTACGTTAAACTAATGACTTATCTGTCTGGGTAGGACATATTGTTTTTTAAGAACTTCTTTCAAGTTATATATGTTTAGACGTCGTTTATAATTAACTAGAAAACAATTGTTTTCCTACCTGCGTATATCAATTTTTATGGGCGATAGGTGTAGAAGTTGACGTACTGTAGCACCATCTAGCGGTAAATTAAACTTCAAATTTTATGGTGATTCGACGAACGGTATTGGAGTCTATTAATCTTAAATAGACGTATACAACCGTCACTTTTTAATAATAAACCTTTGTATCTCCTCACAAAAACAATACTTCATTAAAATAAAGAGTCGTAAACAATTTGAACATCGAACTTAATTCAGAAAATAAGGTTTTATTTATTGGAAAAGTTACACCGTCAACTCATCACTAAGCATTTAAATTAATATTTGACTTAGGTAACATACAAAGTGATACGTCTTTAAAGGTATAAACAACATTTAAACCGGTTGACAGACTTTTTGCTAATTTTCATTTGTTTTTGTCGTAACTTAGCAGTTATAAGAAAGACAATTAAGCGTTTTGATAAGGTAATTACCAAAATCTAAATATTCTTTATTCTAGAGCAATTACAAGCCCTTTTGAATAGAAATTTAACAAGATAAATTTAAAGTCTAAAGCTATAATCGGTTCGGAAAGTATTAAGAAGAACCAGCAAGAGACTTAGTAGTTACTCTTTTCCAAGAGTCACGAACATAGTAATAATATAACTATTTATCATCTATACTGTTTATTATATTAGTATCACTCGTAGTATTTATCCTTTGACTGCCTCGTTTGTCTAGTGGTACAGCTGCAGATTCCGAAGTCCGTAGTTCCAACCCTAAGTCGAGCTGATAAAAAGTTATTGGATTTATTTATTGACAAAATTCTCATTAACAGTCTGGAGTCGAAAGTTGGAAGTGTGTACACTCCGGTGCCTCGGAAAGCACGTTAAGCCGTTGGTCCTGCGGCTTAACTCTTTCCGGTCGTATGGAATTTGCCGTCCAGCACACACTTGTGCACTATAATATGTCCTGGGTAGTTTGCTGATCTCCATTGAGATTGTCCACCGTGGTGGGTATAATCATTATTCATCCTCCATGGAAATCAACGAAAAGCTCAACGATTTTTTTATTCTTTAACGAGTCTTATTAATCAAACTTTTGTTAAAAGATAGTCTGAGGTGTAATACATTTCAATTCCGTGAAACGGATCCCTAAAATGAATAAAATTAACCTTATTAGATATAACGTTTTATGTCGTATTTTTATTCCCTCTTCGTAGACTTAATATAACATATCTTTTTATATCACTCCGCGTGGGCGTCACACAAATAAACATATCATACGTACTTTTACAGCTGTGAATGTGTATTCTGTTACTCGACTACGATATTAACGAGTGTACAGCGTTTTATTCTTTGTTATGGACATTTCTAAAACCTTTTCGATTTGCGTTCAATATTTTTTGGACTTAAAAAAAAATGACGACTCGTACATTTGAATCAAATATTTATGTATAATATTTCTGTACGTGTCAATGTTGAACTCTTGGACACTTGAATTGGAAACGACTGGACCGATTTTGATATTCTGGTTCCAAGATTTTCTCTCTTGTAAAAAATAAATAAACACTTAATTACATGGCGGTAGGGCTTTGTGCTAGCCCGTCTGGGTAGGAACCACCCACTCATCAGATATTCTACCGCCAAGCAGCAATACTCAGTATAGTTATGTTCCAATTTAACGGGTGAGTGAGCCAGTGTAACTCCTGGTAATATTTCTTATAGTGCCATTGTGTATAGGCAGTGGTGACCACTTAAAAATTGTGGTCCATTTGGATGTATGCCTACATGTATATCATGAAAAAAAGAAATTCTAATTTCAACGTATGCGAGACGGGAAGTTAGCATATATGTAGATTTCAAGGCCTAAATAACAGTTACTGTATTTAGTTTTATAAAGTCTAATTATTACATATCGAAATGAAAATCTCTAAAATAGTAAAAAACCGCTGGCAAAGTACTCAGTTAAGCTATTCTTTCCATTAATTATATGGCAATAAAATGATAATGGTACCTAATGGACATAATGCTGATTTAAATCTAATATAATGTAATCTAATATAAAATAAATATAATCTAATATAATCAAAAATATGTGAAGCGATAAATAAATAAAAGTTCTTGGTGTATTGTTTCTTAATGATAACGCTCCTGTCAATAAAATATGGCGCGGAGCTGGGTTCGTTCATTCTGAAAAGCAGTGTTGCCAACTAGAAAAAATACGTTTTCGCAGCATACTGACGACTTGTGCTCATAGACGACTTGTTATCATTTGACTGAGTTAGCATCACTGTAGGTTTTTTTAAATATCTTAATCTGATCAGCTCTCTCTTGACCGCTTTTTCCAACATCCGTAATAAAGGCTTCCACGTAGGCGTGTTACTGTTACCCTATAATGCTCGACGCTGCGCCCGCGCATCTATCGATCACGGTTAAGCAATGTATCACGATCGATCTATAGATGGGTGATCGTTAGCGTATCTGGTACAGTTCCTATTGTTATGTAAGTAGACTATTTTCCATAGTTTTGAGATATAGTTCGATATGATAAAGAAATAAGGTTTTCATTGAATATTTTTTTGTATGCGTATGTAGGTAGGGCGATAATAGTTTCTAAATATCCTGCTGGAGGGTTCTGGCCTTCTCTAATCTTGAGGAGAAAGTTTGGACATTATTCCACATACACCACCAGAAGCGAACACATGTGATAGATGAAATTTTCTAGATCTCGTATATATGTAGATACTTTTTGGTATTTATGCCACCCCGTTTGGTATTTTCCCGCCAATCAGTAATATTTAGTAATGTTGTTCCGGCTTGAAGTGTGAGTGAGTCAGTGTTACTACAGGCACAAGGGACACGACATCTTAGTGAGCAACGTCGGTGGCACTTTGGCGATGTAAGGAATGGTTATTATTTCTTACAGCACCAATGTTTATGGGCGATGGTGACCACTTAACATCAGGTGGCCCCTTTTCTCGCCCGCCTACCTGTTACAATGAAAAGATACCAGTAAATATTGAATAACATTTCTTTGTATAGTAAAAATTAAATATCTATCATTCCAAATTTTAGGAATAAAACGGTCCATTCCAGGCTGCTTAAATCGGTGTTTCAGAAATTAAACAAAATGCCACTGAGTTTCTTTTCCATACTGATTGCTTTTACCGAATTCGCTGTAGATTTACACGACCAATAGTAGTCACTATTCTACATCGCTTTCATACAGAATTAGACATAAAAATAAACACGTAACTAATTTTGTGATTATTTTTAAGAATTTCAGATGTATACCAACAGTAGTCGTATGACAAACAAGTAATGTTTGTAGTGAGAGTCGAGGCCGCGGGCAGGGCACTAGTAAATATTTACATATTGTATCCTCCCGCCTTGCTCATAGGTAACTAAAGTTACCTGTCCACTGGACAACTGCAATGAAAGCATCATTTAAGCTATTACTAGCGATGTCCGCGACTTTGCCTGTGTGGCTTTCAATTATAGAACTATTCACTCAAACAGATCTCGTTTTTTTAAGCCTATGTGGCACAGATTATTTAGCTAATGTCACGTTATAATGTACTGTCAACGTGGTTGATTGGTTCCGGTTCGGAAAAAGAACACCTATGATTGGAGAAGAATCGGCAAAGAAACTGAGCGAGATTTTGTATTATTTTTATGTCAAAAGTTTTTGACTACAATGATAAATAATGTATCTTTGAAACGGCCAAGAGGCGATCAATTAATTCCCACTTCGAGCTATCATCTAACAAATATTTATACATTGTACAAGATACTATGTTAGAGTTATAATAACAGTAATTTTGCACGCAAATGTTCTTTGGCGGTTTTTTTTACATTACAATTAAATTCACGCAATGTAATGTTTTACTGTATAAATAAAATATTGTCGAATTTAAAGCGTAGTTTCATCAGTGGCCGGTGAGCCTAAAGAGCGTGACAATGACAATGGGCAAACCGGAGTCACCAAGCTATAATTGTTTGCTCACTATGCCTCGTTTAATACTCGTGATGTGAATGACAATTAACGCAGAATTATTGTCGTTATTTTATTATAAAAATTATCACAAACGGCATTTGTAATATGTACTGTATAGGTTGTGATTAATGACTATGGTGTGTTTTCTTCTTTCAAATGTCAAATCAGTAATGATAGAAAGAGATGGAAATCAGTATTTAGCTGCCCACTGATTGAAGTTTATAAGTAGGACAGTAGATTTATATTGTGATTGGTTGTTTAAAAGTTATTTTTTTGAAACATTATATAAGAGAGATACAATTTAATCTGTTAACGTAAAGTAAACAATGATTATGATAACTGTTTACAAAAAGCACTAAATAAATTCTAAGACTTTATAAATTAAAGAAATATTAATAAAACTATAAAAAAATAGTTTTCGATGTTCCAGTAATACAAATAATAAAGTCAAAGAACTAATAAAATAAAAAAAAGAGATAAAGATAGTATAATTAATTAATTTTACTCCCAAATACACCTCGAGTGCCAAAAATATGCATAAGAAAATAAAAGCTTCTCAATGTCTCACTACTAGACTAACGCCTTATCTCAAAGACTTTTTATTATTTATTACTACCACTTATTCCAATGTTGATAAACATTTAGTAGATCTTCATGACGCATCGGGATTTCTCACGATGTTTTCCTCTATATATATTTTTGCTATAGTATAGTTGTGCTTGATGCCTTGATCAATATTTACGAGTTCTAACTAGTTTCCCAATTCGGTTTCAAAGAGGGAGAGATTCTCCTTTCATACGAGCCTATATCTATTGAAATAAAGGCTTTATGTACATGATTTCGTATCCAATTGATTTCAAACAGTAATCAGACACAGTCATTGGCTCCCAATTTTCATTGTCACCTGCGGTCACTATAGAATGTTAATAAAGTATGATTCACCGTATCGCTGATTCAGTCGTGGGAAACCATTATTGTTTCAAAAACAGCTATATTTAGACTGTTAATATTATCACTAAAATATTTGAATTCTACTTTAACCGGTTCTAACCAGACTACATAGTAATGCTTAGTATTATTGTGTTTCGGTCTAGAGGGAGAGTGAGCCAGTGTAAATGCAGGCAAAAGATAACATATATCTTAATGCTTAATATTTCTTACAGAGTTAATGTCTATGGGTAGTGGTGACCACTTAACTTCAGATGACCCGTTTGCTCGATCCCTTAACTATGTTATAAAAAAAGGGACTTATGAACGGTGGTAGCTGTAGATTTATTTGATTCAAAATAAAATAGGTGTTACATTTTAGAATAAAATTTGTAATATTATTGTAAACTTGATGTGTGGTCCTCGTGGTACACTTTTTAATATACCTAATAATATTTAGTATCACTTTTTAATTTTCTACTGTCATCTGAGAATAAGAAATATATAGTCAACATTAATGCCCTCTACAAGTCCGCAGTTTAATAAAATGATGTTTATTTCTCATACATTTCCGTTGCAAAATTAATTTAAATATAGAACATTTTATTTTTTGAACTTATTTATATTATTAAACTCATTAAAAATTTATATAATACAAACTTCAGCATATAATTCAGTATATAAATATAAAATACGGTTAAGAATTTTCTAAAAACACTGACCAGATTTTTTTGTTGATTTTAAAAGTTCTGACGTACGAGTAACTCTCTCGAGTTAAAGCAACGTTAATTTAAACGAAGCATACGTATAATTTGATAATCTTGACTGTCCAGTTTTGATGTCATTGTTACATTTTGAACCACTCTGGGATGTCTTATTTATCACGCTACGTTCGGATATAGAACCAGTTATAATTTAACGAATATTTTTAAGCGGCGAAAAAGACATAACATATGAATTTGTATGATTCGATTTTTGAAATTCTGTTGACAAACACACGAGCAAAAGGTTTGTATTTGCCTGTATATGTATAGATGTCGTTTTTTTGCCTCTAATTTATTGAATATGAATATAATACAAAAGCCAGGAGGCGATCGTTTATTTAATGCCTAAGGTAACTATTATTACTAACGTTTGAATATTATATATTGTCAAATTAATTAATTCACGATATAAATTAACTAATCAATCCACTTCATTTGACAATGTATTTCACGTAATAAAAACGATAAAAATACACTGTATTATTTGATTAACAAACATACATACATATCACTTATACGGTACATATTCATAAACTAAAAACAAACAATGTATTCAATATTTGTTTCGGTACGCAAATAATTACACTCGCGGTTATCGTACTCACTCACTTTAAGCTGTTTTTAGCACTGAGGCATAACTGTTTTGTATTTGTATACAACTAATCGTCTCCTGCGGCTTCGTTCGCCTTTTGGAAAAAAAATCAGAAAAATCCGTTCAATGGTTTGGAGGTGATAGAGTAGCAGACATACAGACAGAGTTACTTTCGCATTTGTAATATTCGTTTAGATGTGTATTATTTCCAGTGCTTACAGTCCGGAAATAAAGCGGACTTCGTGTATTAAATTAGTATATATTTGTTTTGTTATTATACAAGATATTTCAGCAAGAATATATATTATATATTGTGATTGTATCATATTGTGTACCGTCATTACTTCTGATTTTCCATAACACAAGTGCTTTAGCTACTTACATTGGGATCAGAGTAATGTATGTGATGTTGTCCAATATTTATTTATTATTTTTATTGTAATGTGTTTAGAAATGAACCTCTCTTTGACTTGTTTTTATACAAACTTTCAGTTTAACGATCTACAGAGATAATCTGTGGGTTTTTTTTCCAACATCGGGAACTAAGATGTTATATCCCTTGTGCATATAACACTGGCTTACTAGACCTTCAAACCGGATCACAATACAACTATTGCTATTTAGCGATAGAATAAGTGATACATTTTTGGTACTTACCCAGACGGGTTTGCACAAAGCCAAGTTAACTTTTTTTAGGGTACTAACGCTTTACAAAGACAATCTTAAGACAAATGATTCAATGTTTTACACAAACATGTGACGAGATTAAATTTGACAACTGACAGGTTTCCTCACGATGCCACCCGACCGAACTTAAGTTAGATCTACACTACACTACCATTCAATCTTGTCTTTTTTTTTAGAACAAGCATTCGTTTCCAGTCAGCTTGGAAATTTTTCTCTAAGCATAGCGTATTTGTATTGTAAAATGTATAAATCTTATTAAATTGCCTATATAACAACAGAGATTAATATCTTAGGTGATATTGTTTAGTGTTAAAGTTATTAAAGTTTGCTTAATTTAAAAATTTGATTGAATATTTTACTTTAATTAAAATACAAACTAATAAATTCGTCAAGTTATATTTTCCGCTTAATTATTAATTAATAAAAAAAGTATATTATTCAATACAAGATTATATATGTGATAAAAAGCGTGTAGCTAATACTTTTTGACTTCCAGACATTATAAACATATACATATAAGTACATGTATTTAACTAACATAACTTTTTATTACAAATGTAGGAAAGGTATACATATACATAATATACATATTTATGTATATTATGTATATGTATATTTATGTATTATATATTATGTATAATATCGAAATGTACTGTATTATTATTATATATATTTATAGGCATGTATTGCTATGTATATATTTTTTAAAATTATTCTTTAACTTCTGTGCACACCCTACTGACTACTCTCTTACACTATTCTGGGTTGGCTGGCAGAAAATGCTGTTATAGCGTTAAGTCCGCCCTCTGTACATGTTTTATTTGTACAATAAAGAATAATAAAAAAAAAAAAAGGTGTAACTACTGAGTTTCTTGCCGGTTCTTCTCGTAAGAATCTACATTCCGAATTGATGATAGCTATACTTAATATAGTTTTGTAAAATAACGTTACAAAAGTGCACATAAAAGCCTACTCGGATAAAGTTAATATATTGATTGATTTATTGCTAGTTTGAAATAAGCCTTATCGTTATAATACGTGAGAAATGAGAAGTGAGTGTGAAGTATTGAAACTTCTTCAAACTGGTTTACGAGCAGCTCTATCGCTTAAATATGTGCAGATTTCCCGCAAGTTTGTAACAGACCTTATCGTTGATGTTTGTATAGTTTGTTAACATCACTGAGCAAACGTTAATTCGCTTAGACATTACTGAGTCACGAACAGAATTATTAAAACTAATTGAAAATTCTACAGACGACAAAACGTAATATATATTTGCTATTAATATACTCGTTACTGAGTTTGTAAATTCAATTATAAGAATAAATTATTGGAAATGATCGCGTTCTGATATGAATTCGAGTTCTGATACGATTAACAATTATTTAAAAACTCCGACTCGTTAAAGCGTTCTTTGTCAAGTTATTCGAATCAATAATAATATCAGCAAGTGACTTTTAATTTGCTTCTAATAAGTCAGACTAACAACCACACCACAGGTGCAACTTTTATTCATAAAGTCAATAAAATCTACAAAATATTCTTGTAATCAATAGTGGTTTAAAAAATGTGGCTTTATCATTAGAAACATATATGTACTAATCATAATTATGAAATAAAATGCAAACCGTGATGACCCAGTGGTTGCAAGACGTGAAACTTAACCGAGTTATAATAAATTAGTTACTTATACCGAGTTCAAGTCCGGGGCAAGCACCATTGAATTCATGTGCTTAATTTGTGTTTATAATTCATCTTTTGGTCGGCGGTGAAGGAAAACACGTGAGGAGACCTGCATGTGTCTAATTTCAACGAAATTCTGCCACATATGTATCCACCAACCCGTATTAGAGCAGCGTGTTGGAATATGCTCCAAACCTTCTCCTCAAAAGGAGAGGAGGCCTTAGCCCAGCAGTGAAAATAACATCGTAGTTGCAATTGTTATCGGCGTGGCATTTACATATCATTGCCTCGTTAGCCTATTATAAATTAAAAACTGATCGTTATGTATTATAAAAACAGCTATATATTAAATTGAATCCTTAATATTTAATATTTATATATTTTTTTCTTTTCAGGGCTATTTGCACGTGTGGAGGCGAGAGACTACGTTCTCTGAGGATGAACTCAACGAACTTTTTAACAATATTGAAGATATTTACGCTTTTAACAAGTAAGATTATCTTTTTATATAATACTAATAATACAATTCGTATTGAACGGCGAAAGCATCTGTGGAAATATGATTTAAATTAATCATCATATATTCTAGTAACTGGTCCCATTTTTTTGGTCACGTTACATAAAAATATTTGTAGTTTAGTAAACATCTACTTTACAATGTCATCGACATATATATGTTTTTCTCATGATAAATAAACCATGGGAAAACTCAATGGGCTGCCTGGATTCAAGACCCGAATTCTATCGTCTAGTCGTAATTTTTTTTTAAATAGGTAGTAAGATGACACCCCGCTCTTGGAGTGTACAGTACATACGCAGTGTAAGAAATATTAGCCATTCCTTACATTGATACTGCGTCAACAACCTTGAGACTTTGTTACGTCCCTTGTACTTGAAGTTAATATGGCTCACTCGACCTTCAAATCGGAACACACCAATTCTAAAGTATTGCGGTATGCGTTACTCAAAGCCATTCATGTTTTATGCCGGTGTAACATATCCTTCAACAAAAATAAAAAATTTTAGAGTATTAAAAATAAATTTAATCGGCCGGTTGATTTCTTAGTTTCAATGACCTTCACAAAAAACTATGTAAAACATTCGTTATCAGGAATAACATAAGTCGTTGCAATGAAATATCACCCTCGACGAAAACTTTTGTCGAATTTCTCGCGAGCTATTTTACTTTTGACGTATTGCAGGGGGACTATTCTTGAATCTTTTAATATGTGACATTGAGCAGTGGGATGTATTCCACGAAAGGTTTAAAAATATATTCTTCTAATCCTACTGAGCAAAAATACGTATTACTTAATATATTGCATTTGTGCGCATGCGTGGCTAATATTTTGTAGTATAGTTGTTAACTTGTAAGTGATCAACTAATTGAATTTAAAAAAAGCCTAAAAAAAGGACCGTGGGTTTAAAATGATGAGAATATCATCACGAATAAATTCAATAATAAACAAAAATTATATATCAGTGAATTTTAATTAGTAACGTATTTAAATGTTTTTTACATAAGATAGAAGCATCGGCCTATATGATGAAGACAAAATTAATTATCAAAACAAAATTAATTTCATTATATATTTCAATTTGTAAATTGTACTAATAATGTTATGTACTAAAACCTCTATAACTCGTTTTTTTATGTATACAGAAATAGGCATTACAAAAAAAAGTCTCTTCATTCAAAACTGTTCAGTATTCACTTAGTGATATGACTTTCTGCGAGCCTTCTGGATGGGTACTATTGACTTATCATGTATTGTACAAACAGCAATAATTAGCATTGTTGTATAATGATTTGAGCCAGTCTAACTACAAGTACAATGGATATAATATCTTAGTTGTTAAGGTTAAGGTTATTTTCAAATCACACGAAATTGATGGAATAGACCTCAAACCTTAAGAGTGTTGAGAGGAGAGGAATCCTTTGCCAAGCCGTGTGATATTATTTCCTTAAATTAAATTATTTAGAAAAATCAGGTATGGTAAAGATATCTTAATCCACCCCTGGCGGCGAGGGTGTGCGCTATTAGGGTCGGTTCTGAATAGCGAAGGGTACGGTTATATTAAAGAAATTTGCTCGACTGTCCGTACGTTAAGCCGAGTAGGAAAATAATTTTATTGTGTAAGACGTTTTCGTTCTAAAAACACTTTTATAATAGTAATAATATAGCTCCTATAAATAATAAACATGGTTCAGTAACCTGATACATCTACCAAGTTACCTCAATCTTTTCCATAAGAAACAAACAATCTCGTTCCGTACATTGCATCACCATTAATATATATTTAGACGACTTTTTTGTTCTAAAAACAATAATAGAAAAAAATCTAATAATACCTGTTATAACCCACTGCTGGGCAAAGCACTCCTCTGTTATTGAGGACCGAGAAGCGTATTCTAACACGGTGCTCAGTGTGGATTTGTATACACATCTGGCAATATTTTACCTGAAAAAATGCAGGCATTCAGGATATTTTCCTTAACCGCCACGAGATGAATTATAAACATTTATTAGGAAAATTGAACAATCAGTCCTCAAACCCTCAATATTATGAATGCTAGAGTAACTCTGTCTGTCTGTTTGTTAGCTCATCGCCTTAATCACCGAGCTGATCATTATGAAATTTGATATTGAGTTCGCCTGATATTTGTATATATATATATATATATATATGTCGGAGAAGCAGGATGCCGAACAGTTGTGTTCGGGATTGATCCGACATTTGGAAGACTATGTGGGCGTGCAATGGAGATATTCACAAAATAAAACGTATTTAATATCGTCTAATCACTGTATTCATTGATACAATAATCGTACACCGCAATAATATCAAAGGATTACAATAATTCATCTCGATTAAGAGCAAATGGGTTTGCAAGCAACCATCGCATTCGAGAAGCTTGTCAAAACATAACGACTCGCGTTGCCATGACGCTTACAACTCCATTCGGGGTGACCCGCTCTTATAAGTAAATCAGCCATCAAACATTATTGCCAACTACTCGATTCATTAATTATCCAAATCAACAACCAAAGTAACCACGCTCCGATACGGCCATCCTGCACTATCACACGTCCTCGTGTGTCTCGTTGCTGTAAACCTCCTCGTCTGTAAACAATAAAACAACAAATGTACACATCATAACCCGCTTGGCCATTCTGACCACCACACGATGAATATTATAACCGTCCATGCTATCTCAAAAGCATAATATTCTCTAGCAGCATAACTTTACAAGGTAAGCGACCAGCAAGACCACCAAGGTCTATTTACGCCACTAAGTCAATCTCTTGCCACCAAGGCTGTCATTTGCCACCAAGGCTGTAATTTGCCACCAAGGCCAATTTTGTCACCAAGTCAATCACTTGCCACCAAGGCCATCATTTGCCACCAAGGCCAACTTTGTCACCAAGTCAATCTCTAGTAGGGTCACTATGCTACGCTTTCTCTTACCAAGTAATTTGTTAACACCGAAATCAAAACAAAATGAAAACTGCCCACCGTTTTTAATAGAAAATAGACCCAGAGCTGGCTTCATGGTGCAGATATCCACTGGACATTTCATAACCGGCTCGCTTGTTTTGTTTTCCCTTCTTCGCACAACGCGTCGATATGTGGCTTCGCTCGCCGCAGGAAAAACACGTCAGCGCGGATGTTTTCTTCGAGACGTCCATTGTATTTCTTGCTTGCTTGAGCTTTGGCGTTGTTAACTTGCTGAGTGAGCCTGCGTGGTCTGATATGTGTTCTGATCCCACTTCTGATGTCGGAGAAGCAGGATGCCGAACAGTTGTGTTCGGGATTGATCCGACATTTGGAAGACTATGTGGGCGTGCAATGGAGATATTCACAAAATAAAACGTATTTAATATCGTCTAATCACTGTATTCATTGATACAATAATCGTACACCGCAATAATATCAAAGGATTACAATAATTCATCTCGATTAAGAGCAAATGGGTTTGCAAGCAACCATCGCATTCGAGAAGCTTGTCAAAACATAACGACTCGCGTTGCCATGACGCTTACAACTCCATTCGGGGTGACCCGCTCTTATAAGTAAATCAGCCATCAAACATTATTGCCAACTACTCGATTCATTAATTATCCAAATCAACAACCAAAGTAACCACGCTCCGATATATATATATATTGTACATATATATATGTATGTAAATTACGAATATCATAGAAGCTGCGATTTTGATTGGTTAGAACTCGTAATAATAATATCTACAGTTTACCCTCAAGTATAATCATCTAAGAGCTAAGGATTTCGATTCTAATATCAACAAAAGCCTCCGTAGTTTCCATTCGTTCTGAAGTTACGGCCTAAACTTTTTGCCCATATAAACGAGCCCATTGTTCTGAGTTCCAACTTTACGATCTTTTCGCCGCATACGTGCAAATTACGTGACTTTTAAAACAATTCTCGTCTTTGTTCACACTTGGCGTTAAAGTTTCCAAGGTCCAAGAGCAATAAATCTTAAAATTTCTAGTTTTACCTAACGTTACGCTTCGAGTGAACAAAACTCGATAAAAGCGCAGGAGAGATTGTAGTGTGCGCGCAACAACACGTGCATAATCTAATAATTGCGTAATTCGACGGGACCAATCACTGGAGATCATTTAGGCGTAAGTCTAACGGCTGTACATATTGTTCGATAAACTTTACCATCTTCCAAACTCTGGACTTTTTTTGGAGAAATATCTATTAATAAGAATCAATAACTTTTTATTAACTAACTCTTTATTTGGACCTTGAATTTTTTTAAACCTATAAGCCTATAATAGCTACTATAGTAAGTAATTAAAAAACTGATCTTTAATTGTTTCTAATTTTCCAGATCTTTATGTAGCGAGCTAAATACTTGCCGACTCGACGCGACTTGCATAGCAACATGCTTCGTCAACAATACCACGGGCTTCTCCGTATATACTTCCTATTGCACCGGCTACCCGAGGACCATGGAGAGATTGGCAGCTTTGGCATCTCGGCCACAGAGCGCTCGGGAGTTTAGAGAGAGACAGGTGGAGTTGAGACATCCACTGCCATTAGCATCTTATCTATTGAAACCTGTCCAGAGGATACTGAAATATCATTTGCTATTACAGGTTGGTTTTAGACATAATTATTTTATAAAAAAAAGTATTTTACAGCATACCCACCACTACCCATATAACTTTTAACCAACGCCAATGCGCCACCACCACCAGCCTTGGGAAGTAAATGTCCCTTGTGCCTGTAGTTACACTGATTCTTCGAACTAAAACGCAATAATCCTTAGTATTGTTGCTTGGCGGTAAAATGAGTGAGTGAACCTACCCCGACGGGTTTGCACGTAATCCTACCAAAAAGTTAATTTTTTACGAACATTAAAATAATTGGTATAGTGTTCTAGTATCACCAGTAAAATTATTGAATGACATTGTATTTAAATACCATATTTTTTTTAAATATCATGTTTAAAAATCTGTGTGTGATAAAATATCCTTATATAATTTTTTTCACGATTCATCTAGAATAGATGAAATAACACCGATTAAAATCGTGGAATTATTTTCATTTTCTCAATCTTTCCCAGAACGTAGTAAAGCAATGTGCGTCTCGCGAGACGGAATATGCGTTACTGAAGATGACGGGCATCGCTCACCACATCGACGATATGAAGAGACGTCACGAGCATGCTGTCAGGGTTCAGGTGAGCAGATACGTGTTATATATTTAAGAGCAAGTTTTGATAAATTTAGTACAAAATATAACTTGACCTTCAAAACTAGGCGGGTAAGCTTAGTAAATATCAATTATATAATGTATTTTTTTTTTGTATACGTGCAGGAGATACAGTCGCTATTGTACGGATGGAATGGACCCGATCTGACGACTTACGGAGAGTTGTGCGCCGAAGGGACCTTTAGGTACGTCTACATTTCATAAATAAAAATTATAAAAATATAATTTGGTTTTTTTTTTTTTTTTGTTAACGGTATTATATTCTTGGTATGAATTATCTAAATTCGTTCATTTTAACCTTGTTGATGATTGTTATATTTCTGGTTTCTAGAGTGTTCGGCGCGAAGGCGATGCGTCACGCCTTCCTCTTCGACAAAATGCTTCTCGTTACTAAGAACAGGGAAGATGGGATTCTCGCATATAAGTCACACATTATGGTAAGTTTATACTTATGATATTATCCGGAGGTAACTTGAAGCAAACAATATAATACAATCAGTGCAAGCTTCATGTCCATATTTATTGAGCAAACTCAATGTATCTGTCAATTTGACTTCATATTTTTTCACATCCCTGTGACTGATGACATGTAATTTGTTGTAACTTAGAACTAAACCAAAATCTTTTTGACACAAGAGGGATTTTTTTTAATTGTTTGAAGCGCGTAAGATATGAAATAAAACTTCAAAATAAATACATAAAATGTAAAACATTAGAATTTACAAATAAATTCTAATTTTATAGGCTTGTCAATATGACATTCAACTTTATATGCAATAAATAAATTTATATGCAATTATCTCTAATTCTAAACTATATTGTAAGTACTTATAAAGTTTATATTTCAACATAAATTTATAGTATTTGTACGCCCTGTTTTTATATTTTATTTAATGTGCCATGTTTAATTTTTCAGTGTAATAATATGATGTTAGTGGAGTCAATCGCGGGGGCGCCACTGTCCTTCCACGTCATACCCTGGGACGCGCCGCGGTCACAACTCACGCTGCAGGCGCGGTCGCCGAGACACAAGCGAGAATGGACCTTGTTGCTGAAACGGGTAAGCTTATAATCCTTTAATCCTGTAATATGCTTGACTAAGTAACGAACTGCATTTTTATGGGGATTTATTACGTTGTGACGGTGTAAAATATGTTTTTTTTTTGTTTAAGGTTATATTGGAAAACTACAATGCAGTTATTCCGTCTCATGCGAGGCAATTGGTGATGGAGTTGGGACAGAACAAAACTGATGGTAAGTTTAGTTACTATAAATTAGGCGTAATTTAAATTATTGATCTCGTATTTAAATCGGCCTTGTTTTATAAATACATTTTTTATTTTCCTTATTGGTGTAATTATATTTTTGTTTGGGCTTTATTTTAGATCTACGTATTTGTCAGTTAACTGATATTTGAAGCATTTTCCTTAAGAAAATGTCATTTACCGTATATTTGCTCTTGCTAAAAAAAGTATATCGTATTTGACCAATATATTTAGAAACTCATAAATTACGACTTAGGGCTGGATATATGTATGTAATATATTAAATGTAACATACATATTATAATTATGTAATATAATAAAAATAAATAGTAATTGGTTCATAACTATAATGTTGTGTTTCTATTTCGTTGCAGATGATATTTTAGCAGAAAAATCACACGGTCTCATCACTCAAGCGTCGATGCGAAAACAACTATCAGCACCTGAATATCTAGAAAAACGAAAGCTAGAAAGAGAAAGAAGAAAATCATTCGAAAATGGAATAAGAGGAAGACTTAAAAAAGCTAATCGAAAGTATACCATAAACAATGCAAGAGACGAAAGCCAGGAATGCGATTGTGTTCAATACTCAGCTGAAAAGGGAACAGATTATACTTGCGATAATTGTTACATCGATCTTTGCTCGGATTGCGAAACAGAACTAGCTAAGGATAAAGTGAAAGATGATAAATGTTTATGTAAAAATGCAGCGAATGATGCAAGAGAGAAATGTGCCGAATGCGATCGAGCTCTACATTATATAGACGCCGGTAGCACAGAACAAATCGAAAGGAATAAATCCGGTTGCAAATGTTCAGACTTTAAATCATCTCAAGAGAGTTTTACAAAAGAATTTAATGGTTCTTTGAACAAAACCAGAGGCTATCATTCCTCTGACAATATTGTCAGCTACACGGAAAGTAAGAGCAAAGAAGATTTGACCGAAATCAATAATACGGCCAATGTTAAAAATATCCAGAAAACTTGCTTAAAATGCGCTAAAATTAAAGAAAATATTCCAGTGACTGACTCAATAGGAACGTTACACACTAGAAAATCAAGATGCAATGAAACTGAAAAATCCAGAACCGATACACTCAGATCAAAGTCTAAAGATGATCCGCAGAGGTCTAAATTGTCAAAAATAGGCACTTGGAGGAGAAAATCAGAACCTGGCCTGCAGAACACGGTTATAATTTCTAAGAAATCACACGAAAGTGATAGCGAAAGGGCCGATAGCAAGGGAAGTGAAAAAATAGAATTTGAGTGTCGAAATTGCGGATCAAATAAAATATCTAAGAAAATCAAAAGTAACGAAGGAGCCATCATTTCTGATACTGAATTGGACAATAGAAAGAGAGGAACGTCTGCTGTAATTAAACCGAATATCGAAATAAAAATGTACAATACTAAAAACATACCAAAGAAAATATCGAAAATTAAAAAGAATAGAGCAAAAGGATTGCGTCTCGGATCTGACACTACGACCCGGTTTTATACCGATTTTTCAACTGACGTATCTACGGAGAATATATTGCACATATCTGAATCAAATGACAGTCTCAATGTAGACAAACCAAAGATTCAACCAATATTAACTATTCCTGATAAGATTAGTAAAGATGAAGATATTGACGAAGAGACGTACAAAAAGTTGATAGAAAAAACTGATTCATTTAAAAAGAACGAATTAGAGAAGGTGAAGTACTTAAACAAACAAAAAGTTATAACAGAAGGAACAGAGGTGGAAGATAAATCTCAAGATATTTCCGAATTGCATGAAGAAGTTCAGGAGAGTTGTGAAGAAATTGAACAACCCTTAGAACAGATAATATCACAACTATTGATGCAAAACAGAGAATTCCAAAAGTTACTCAAAAAACAACAACAACGGAATACTGCTCAGAGAAGGCATCAAAGACTTTTAAAATCTCATTCGAATCCCGATCAAGTTATATTAGCCAAAAACGAGTTAACAAAGTTAAAACCAAAGTATATCCGTCAAATGTCAGAAAATATCGAATTAAATATCAACGAACAAGATGACCCAGAACCAATTGTTCAAAGTGAAGTCGAAGATGCATCTGATGAGGATCACATTTATGAAACTTTGAGAATAGAGAACAGAGTTGATAACAGCTTACACAGTTTGTGTAATAAAAGTAAATTGATACAACACAATGTACATGTATCTCGGCCTAAACGTTTATCGTCTCCACAAAACCCTTCAGAATTAGTTAAAATTCGCGGACCTGAATCAGATTACGTCTATTTATCATTCGATCAAGTTAAACGGCATGAAAATTTAGAAGATGGTATATATGATGTTCCAGTTAAATCGCCAGAAAAAGTAACAAAACCTGAGAAAATTACTAATGACTATTACGTTACAATGGAAAACCAAGGACCGGCAACGGCAACTAATGATGAAAACATTTATGATAATCTCATAGAAGTCTGTCGGCGGAATAAAGAAGTACCGAATTCACTACCAAATGACTATTTACCAATGAGCCCAGATCAGCAGAGTCCTAATACACCAGAAATATGGCTGAGTCGTCAAAAAGAACATTTTAACGTTTCTAGAGATAGAAAATCTGGTTCACTACCTAGAAGTTTTCAAGTAGTAACGAGCGGTCAAGACGATGCTAATTTGAGTACCTTTAAATGTAAACCAAACAGTAACAGCAAAACTTATCTTAATAGAGACGGTAAAGTGATGAGTGTAGATAGACCGTTTACAATCGCTTCAGATCAAAGTGAAATTAGTTACGATGACGTAGAAACGTATATGAGTGAAGGAGATATATTAAAATTTAACAAAAATTCAAAATCTAAAGAAGATGAATACACACAAAACATAAGTCAATCCACTTTAGAATTGGAAGAAGAAATCGATAGGTGTTACAAAAATAATTTCGAAAAAGTTGACTTAGATACAAATAAAAATGAAAATCCTTTGAATACGTCTCAACCTAACCTAAACGTATCTACCACGTCTTCTTGTGAAGCTTTAACAGTGGAGCAAAATTTAGAAAAGGCTAAGCTTGTAGAAGTTATACATCCAGAGCATAAAATATATAAGCCTACAAGTAATGTCTTATCATTGAAAAATGTCCTAAGTCGTTTTAAAAGTCGTACTCCACCCAAAAACAATGACGACACGGAGATAAATGCTAACGAACATACTTCAGAAAATTCTAAAAGTGATTTAAAAAGCCCTACTAGTGAAAAAAGATCAGCTCTAAACCCACGAAGTTATTCGAAAAATCTATTACAAAGATTTAGAAGCATTATCGGAGATGAACAACCAGATGATAATCAAAATAAAGCTGAAGCTACAAAAACTAAAATCGAAGATTCCCACAATATATCAAAGAATGAAATAAAAGTAATAATCACATCCACAGATAACAGTCCCACTACCTCTACTATAGTATATTCGATAAACACCGACGTTCTTAGCAGAAGTGTGTGTGATCATACAACTATGAGTGAAAGTCTAAAAGAGAAAAACAATTTAGACTTGTTGTCACAAAGTTGCGAAAATATTAACCAAAAACAAAATTTCCGTCCAAATTACGAGAAAAGTGTAAGCATGGTTACAAATGTTACGAGTTCATTGTCAAGCACACCTTCACCCTCAAAATCGAATAATAGTTCGTACCAAAGTCTGAACAAATTGCCAGTATATATGCAAGGAAGTAAGCACTTAGGCGCTAGAATAGCTCAATCAGATTATGTCGATCCAACGACTCTGATGAGCGAAAGGAATGCTCTCAAAAACGTTAATGTACTTATAAATAAAAATGCCTTACGACCAGATAGTCTTTTTTCTAATTCATCATTTGTAACTTCGTCTAGCGAAAGTACATATCAAGAAAGTCAAAACAAAGTAAGTTCTCAGCACACTTTTAATGAAAAAACATTAGCGTCTAAAGTAAATTCAGATGAGAGTTACTATGAAAAGTCATTTGAAAAAATTGAACAATTGACAGACGCGGATATGTTCAGAGATTCCGCTGTGTACTCAGATCAAGAAGATATTGATGACGGCTCAATTGAATCAAAGAATAAAGTTTTAAATAAAGCTATGACTAGAGTTGAAAGTATTAAACGTGAGTCGTCATTTAGGACGAAAAAGACTGTTATAACTACGAATAATTCAGAAAAAAAGTGCATTAAATCTATAGTTACTACAACTACGAATAAAATTAACTATTCAGAAAGTAATCAAAATACAAGTAAGGTAGATAAAGCCGAAAATGTTGATAAAAGTGTAGCGAAAGCGAAAGTAGCTCCTCCTGTACCGATTAAACCTAAAATGACCACCGTCCCAACAGTTGCAGTCGTCCCCAGTAAAACAACAATTACTAAGAATAATTTTAGTAAAGATCAATCATCATCCTCTGAGTCTGTTAATACACGAACTATTAAAAGAAATACCAATTACAAATCATCATTTGCGAGATCAGAATCTTCACCGGCTGCATCGAAAGAAAAATCAGATTTGGGCACTGAAGTGATAAAATCTGAAAATCAAACCATAGAAACAAAAGAAGTAGACGAAGACTTAAATCCGCAAGGAAACATAAAATTAAAACGCTTAAGTTTCGAGAGATCCAGCTTTGATTCAGCGACGAGAAAGACAAAAACTGTATTAGAAAACAAACGTACGTCCCTAGAACAACCATCAACATCAAAATCGGTTTTAGAAAGGCGTTTGGAGATCGAACAAATGACTAAAAGTCAAACAAACAAACCAGCACAGAGTAAAAAACCTGTACAATTACCAAAACCTAAATCGATTACGACAAAAATGGCATCATTCGAGCGGAGTGTCAGTGAAATAAGAAGCAAAGAGCGGAGTATTAACATGAATGTTGGGACTTTAAGGCCGAACGTTCCTTTAAATAAAAATAGTGTTAGTGAACAAACCCCGGATGTAATCGACAATGAATCAAAGGAGAGTTGGGTAAAACAGGTTGTCAATAAATTCCAATAAACTAATTGAGTGATACGTCTGCATTTAAAAAAATCCGTCTGATTTTTTACTCCACTTTTTGATACCCACTTTCTGTATACGTAGTATTTAAATATTGTTAATTATTATAACATTGTAAATAGTGTTTGTTTTTATCAAATCTCCACGAGCTTTGATATCTTGTGCCATAGACAAGATAAATATTTTGGCGGTATGTTATTCACTATGCACGAATGTAACGAACTCGCACAATGTACATAGAGATTTGTTAATATGTTTATTTTGCTACATATTTATCCAAAAGTGCCATCTTAAATATATAGAATAATTAGATGATCTATATGATTACAATAACAATGTTTTCTTGTGCAATCGAATATGCTAAAATTTTAAAAGTATTTATTTCTTAATATAAGTTTTTTTTTTTAAACTACTAACACCAAAAAGTAGAAATGTTATTTAGGTTACGATTTTTGCGATCTAAGATGAAATAAAAATAGCATTATTTTTACATTCCGATATTTCACAATTGTCTCTTCTGATTGATGAAATGATAAAAATTTTAATTTTTTTTTTTATGTATTGAAGATATCGGTTTTACTCTGTAACATTAATCAACGAAGCTAATTTTGAAGGCTAATATTGTGATACCTTTTCGCAAAATATCACATATAAAAATATTTTTTTAATAATAAAATGGAATTGATTCTATTTTTGAAATTTATTATAATGTCGGTAGCACTGAAAATGAACATAATATTTATGTTGGCAATACTTTTTTTTATTTTAATCGCATCTGAAGACAAGTATACTTAACTCGTTGAGACTGCTAGTTTTATAAGTATTATTTCTCATTTGATAAATAATGTTACATGAGACATTACTAACATTATTATAAAAAAATCTCGAAAACATGCGATGCGTACTCTACTTAACGTCGAATTTTTGTAAGCAATTTTAATGATAAAAACATATTATACAATCTGTATGGAAAATATAATCAATATTCTATTTTGTAATATTTTACGAAAGGTATATCGTTTTAAAAACGGGTCTCTATTTTAACATGTCCACATAACATAACAGAAAACGGCACTAACAGCTACGGATCTTAGTCAAATCATGAAAATAAAAAATATGGAGTATGAGTTAAAAATGTTGCCACATTATCAAAATAGTAATAAATGCTATTATTATTGTTATTACTATTGTGAATGAAGAACTATTTTACTGAAAGAATTGAAATATTTATTACTGAAACAAAAGACTTTATTACATTTTTGAAAGCATTACTTTGCCTTATAGGTTATTTTAAATAAAAAAAAAACCGTTTCTCAGTAATATTATGTGGATATGTAAACACACCTTATAAAATTATATGAATATTCTCTATAATGTAACCATGCCTTTAGTTCAAAATTAACGTGTTTTTGCGAATGTAAAAATATACTTTATATATGATAATTTGACTTAATCTGACATTACCATTTGGATATATATCCAGTGGATTCGATACAATTACTATTTTTTTATTTGTTGAATTATTTATAATTCATGTAAGTTTTTCCATGGGAAAACTTATTAATGTCAACATATATATATTTTTAATGCAGTAATGATCTAACGCCTAGTTCGTTGTTTTATTAAATGTAATCAATATCAATAATAAAGTATATTCTCCTTTCGCAAAGACAAACGAATATCGTACAATTGAAGTTGTAAACGAAAATAACGCATAACGTAAAGTAACTTAGTATTGTTTATTATTAAGTATTATTAACGCATATTGCCCATATCGAAGTAGACTTTGATGATAATAAAGTGATTTTCATAAAATTAACCTAGTTTTATTTGACGTCTACGGTTTTTTCATCTTTTACAACAAATTTCATTGTTATTCTCCGACAATTGTAACGTAAAAAACGTTTTTAATTATTAAGTAGTCTACACACCTTACCGAGCCCGATGCAAGTCGACAACTGTGTTGTCGGCGGCTTTATTTTAAAGGAATCATGAAGACATTGCGACTATGAGACCGTACTACGAAGACATCTCGGAGGTATTTACGCGTTATGCGAACTCGTTGAATTTCCAGGCGACACTCGATATTTAAAAATAATAATTACTCAATTCATTTCAAGCTTAGCTGTAATCCTTAGAAACTTTGTTAGTAATTTATACATTTTAGATATTTAACTTAAAAAAAAATCCTTAAGGCACTAGAGCCCACGGCACGCAGACATGTGTGCCTCAATATAGGGCAGTCCAATTTTTTAATTTAACATTACATTCGGAGCGCATTGTAAGGCTCCTGCGTGTAATTGACCCTCGGGCTGTATGTCTGTGATGTCTGTCAAAACGAAAGTCTGCGAGCCAACATTACATCCGACCGTAATTAAAGCTCCTCTCTAACTTTGCATTTCTAGGTTATCCTTCAAATACTCATTCGCAATGTGACCAAGGCATTTGAATTACGATACTCATTGAAGGTCGACACCCGCTGATATTACTGTCCGAACATGATCTGATTTTTGTGTCCCATCCAGAAGTTTACTCTCCTTAACATTATATAAAAGGCCGTACCTCTGAGCATAGCCCACACAAATATTAGCCTTCGGAGTGCGCTGACTGGCGGGGTCAAAAGAATCATGTTGTCTGCATAATTGATACCATACATTGTTCACCAATCAATCCCACATTGCTGAGCTCTACTATAATCTGGTTTATATAAAAATTAAAGAGCACAGCCGCAGGATATTTAATACCTCCTTTTACATATATACATACAAATATTACATTAGCAGCCTCCAAATTTCCCACTGCAAGGCTAAACCTCATCTCCCTTGAGGAGAAGGCTTGGAGCATATTCCACCACACTGCTCCAATGCGAGTTGGTGGAATACGCATGTGGCAGAATTTCATTGAAATAAGACACATGCAGGTTTCCTCACGATGTTTTCCTTCACCGCCGAGCAAGAGATGAATTATAAACACAAATTAAGCACATGAAAATTCAGTGGTGCCTGCCTGGGCTTGAACCTGAAATCATCGGTAAAGATGCACGCGTTCTAACCACTTGACCATATCGGCTCACCGCACTTCAATCCATATCCATCTCTCCCGTCAAGTGGAAAGATCAGTTTTATGTATGGTCAGTTTGATATTCGTAGCAATATTAAACTAATTATGGCATTAATTTACTGCCAAAAGAAGTTACATACTTCGTGCTACCGACAGGATAAATTTTTAATTAGTAAAGAAAGGTAAACCACCGATTTAACATATATACATCAAGAGAAATTTTCAATCTTCAATTTAGGTAGACTTGCCTGAATATTTGAATGATCTTTGAAAGCGTTTCAGCTTTTCTGTTTATTCAACGAGAAATTATTGTTAGGGCTTAATGACTTCACGAACGATTAATTTATGCTTATCAGAGGATTAAAAGGGACTGAGAAGATAAATAAACAAGCACTTATCGACTATAAACTTTATTGTACTTAGCAAAAACATTTGCTCCATACAAATATATCAACTACAAACAATTGAACGGATATATTTTAGGAATTGTTTATTTCGAAAATGGAATATTTTACTAGAAATTCTATTGTAATTTAAAATAAAACTGTGTTAGAATTTAATTTAAGTAAAGATTGGCTAAAAAATTGCACTATCTAAAAAACATCTATTCAATTTTTGCAGTCCTAACACCAAAAGCTTTGATAAACGATTTGCATTAAACCACAACTGAACAAAAGCTAAAATAACATATATTGCACGTAAAACAACTTAGTATAATTAATGCTAACTTTGGCTAGCTACTTTATCGTTAGGCGACATGTTATCATTCGTATCAGCGGCTTGTTCTGGAACTGGTTCAGGATATTCTTGGTTATATTGTGTGTCGTCATATGTCTGTTCAACATAATTTTCATCCGTTGCGTAATTTTCATATTGGCCTTCATATTGAGCGTTTGGATCAACAAATGGTTGAGCATTTGGATCGGTATATTGCTGAGCGTTCGGATCGTATTGTTGAGCGTTCGGATCAGCGTATTGTTGATTATTGGGATCAACAAATTGCTGAGTGTTTGGGTCAGCGTATTGTTCGGGATATTGTTCGTAATTTTCAAATTGCTCTGTATATTGTGGTTGGTCGTAATTTTGTTCGTAATTTGGATAATTTTCTTCATTATAATTTTGTGTTTCAAATTGTTCTGTTTCTTCTAACGGTTTATCGTTTTCATTTGGATACTCAACTGGTTCTGTGTAATCTTGTTCCTTATAGTTGTCTGTTGTTTCAGCGACTTTTTGATCTTCATCAAATTCTTCATTGCTTTCAAGTTTCGAAATATCCTTTTCTATTTCATGTTTCACATGTTTTTCGGGTGTCATTTCTCTTGATGATTTTTTCTTTATGGATTTCTCATCTCTATCGTTTGAATCGTGTGAATTTTGTTTTGTTATCTTTTTTTCTACTACATTCAAATCTTCATTATTATCTTGTATGTTGCTTACTACATCTTGTGATATTTCTGTGCTGTAATTTTGTGCGTCTTGTGATATATTCTTATCATTAGTTTGATCTCGTATGGGTTGATCTATATTTCTTGATTTTTCGTGGTTTCCAGCGACGTCTCCGATATCGTTGTTTTCTCTGAATGTGGAGTCTCCGGCGGACTCATTTCTGGAATCGTCTGATCCGGCGCCGGTCGGGGAATTTGATATTCTGTTGGTATTGGTTGTGTGCGAGGAAGGTGCTGAAAAATATTGATTTCTCTTTTATATCATAAAAACATTTATTTGTTCGTTACCCTAAAAAGTCGAAAAGTTTTTATTTCAATATACTGTACAATAATGGAGCTTATTTTAATTAAGTTATATTATGGCATCGGTGGGCTGACGGGCAAAAGGACCACCTTATGATAAGTGTTCTCAACTGCCCACAGACAGCCTTATGAATTTTCAATCATTTCTTATATAACAAATGCGCCACCAACTTTGGGAACTGATATATTACGTCATTTGTGCCTGTAGTTACACCGGTTCACTCACCCTTTAACGGAACACTTTTGTTCTGGTTTGAAGGGTGCAAGCAATACTAAGTCTTTCTGATTAGTGGTAGAATAACTGAAGAGTGGGTAGTACTTACCACCAAATCAATATATCAGGTATACAATTCCTTTCGATTAAGTATTATTTAGTTTAATTAGTATTGAATTTAAGAATTATATATTTATTACAGATTCGAGTTATAATATCCAGGATATAACTGTCTGTATCAAGTTTAGTTTTCTTCTTCTTAAAATTAAATCTAATTTTAGTATTTAAAAATTAAGATTTTCAACTAAATAACTAACTAAACAGTTTAATTACAATATATGCAATATGCCACTTTATATATATAGCTATGCATCCATGTAAACTCTTCTATATATCGTGTTTGTAACTCTTTCTGTGATGTTTACTTCCAACACTCCAAATTCATACCTTGATTATTAGGTGGGTGCGAGTATGCAGACTGCAGGGATTGCCCCAGATGCTCTACTTGACGCTGCAGAGTTGCCAGTTCTTTCCTGAACACACACACACAAACGTGACAACACACACACGCTCACGTGCAACAAATACATGCATATAGTAGGATACAGTCTGGGTAACGATTTGTTTCTTCGTTTGAAATATTTAAATAATCCTAAGATTGGACCTTTTAAAAAAATTTTATTATAAATGAATAATTTGAAATCAAATATCGTGGTTTGTAATATAAAGCTTGTGCATAATATTACAGTGATCTAAATCATGCAACAGATGCATTTATTGTCTTCTTATTTGAACATTTCCTTACCTTTATCGGATCATCATCAGAATCACCAATTTTATCTATTGAAAGATCACTTAAATTTCTGCTCAGATTACCGATTTCGTCATTCGCATTACCAATGTAACTAGATCCATCGGTTCTTCTAAACCTATTTCTATATGTATAAGGCGTTGAGGTCAAATAAGTGCGGTCTAAGTCACATGATGAGCTACTTGGATATCCACTTAATGGAGTGTAACTTCGATACGGTGCTATAGTGGTCGTGCAGTATTTCTTATGAGAAGACCACAGATTTCTAAGTTTTCTCATAAGTTCAGAGTTTCTGCAAAGCAACTGTGTTTTTTCCATTCTGAAATAGAGTGATATGTGTGAACGGGTGTTGAGAGTGTTGTTTCATGAAATCAAAAAAGGCCTAAGTATCATTGTATTCTTTATCTTCTACAATAACAATGACGAAATCCCAAGGCATTAAAAAAATCTGTTAGATTCTGTTTTCGTTGTTTATTTGATAGTTAATGACGTCATTTATTATGTTCTTAGTGACAGTTGTCTAATCTACTTATTCTACTCTATAATAAAATGTTTGTCTAGAACATTAATTAGAAACTGTTATTAATATGCTATCATTACCCATTTTTTTAACATTATATTGCACTTAATACAAAAAAAATACGACAAATGCTTATAAAATAAAATAATTTAAACAATACAATGTTAATAACAATAATAAAAATGCCTTACAATAAAAGTATATGATGTGTAATATCTGACACCTCACTTCGGTAATAACCAATTATATCGTCTTGGAAAATGATTGGTACTTCTAACGTTCAAGTCTAGCAACGCGCGCTCATTGGTCAAATCAAATGATTACACATATCCGTCGCTTTTCACGAAATCACGTCCACAGATTGCACTAATGCGAGAAGAAATATATCACACATCAAAAACAAAACAATTAACAAGTTAACATACTACGAAGTGCTTATTTATAGACGTATTGCACAAATACAAGGCTTATGTTAAGGCAGAAGGATTTATTTATCTTAAAAAGCTATGTGATATATTAAGCACACCTACCTATAAAATTTGAATGTTAAAAAGTCACAACTACTGATAATTATAAAGTTACAATATTAGAAATGTTCGTTAGCAAGTGCTAACGAACATTCAGGTTCATCGTTAATGGGATGCGAGTTATTTTCTTCGGTTTCCTTTGTTAGATTAACAGCTTTTGAATCGCCCGTTTGTTCTTGTGAATTATCATCTTCTAATGGAATACTTTCATTTTTCACCTCTTCATCTATTTCAGCGTTTTCTTCGTCTTGTAAAACAATGGTGTCTAATTCTAAAGGTTCGACATCGTCTCCATCTTTTTCGATTTTATTTATTTTTTCTGCATTGATTTCCATTTCTTTTTCTTCAGGTTTTGTTTCATTCATGTTATCATCAACAACTTCTGAAGATTCGCTTAAAACGTTAATATTATTATCAGTAACTTCCATGCTTATAATATTTTTAACACCTTTATTCCTATCTGTAGAAACTAACTCTTCAACGTGCGCTTCCCGTCTCTTTCTATCTTTTTTCCTTGACTTCGGTATTAGCTTAACACTGATGTCAACTTTGATCGGCTCCTTTTTCTCTCGTAAAAAGGGCTGTTGAATCATCAGAGGCAAATTGTATATCTTTTCACCACGAGCATTTGTGAGATCCTGATTTGTCGTTAATGGGCCAACACTTATTGGATAGTTATTCGACGAATCGGACTCTTTTACGCGGTGTCGAGTTCGATGGCTCGCTATTGGCGAATCTCGAGATCTTGAACGGTCGCGCTGTGTTCTGATTGGTTCGTCTGCACGGCTGCGACTCTGCGCTCTGCCTGCCACCAATAAAAACACAGCACGACGTTAGGAAATTCTTGAAATTGGAAGCGTTTTGTAATTAAAACCTACTATAAATCAACAAAAACTTAGACTTTTACATTTTCATTTAATATCACGTAGGTCACAATTTTTTATTTAATTTAATGGGTAATGATGACAATTTTTTTAATATTCAATATTATGAAAAGCATTTAAATATTAAGAAAATTTAAATTTAATTGCATGCAATTAGATTTGAAAACAGATCGTACTTGTGCCTACGATTTGTGTCGTCGAGCTTGTCGGTAAGCAAACGACATTCGCTGGTGAGTTTCTCCATCAGACTGTTTTGTGAATGAATCATGGACTCCAACTCAGCCACGGTCTTAGCTGCGGAACCAAATTTATTCACTAAACCCTTTATGAATTACAATTAGAAATAAAATTTAAGTAACGGCGTGTATATTGTTTGTAGAATTCGAAATGTTTTCCTGAATATATTGAGATATATTATACAAATCTTGATTTTATAAACAATCTGATGAATAAACTATTGAAGTTAAGACAGAAGCCCTTTCACAACTATATGATTCATGCAAGCGCAATACTGAAAGGGGTAAAATATAAATGTTTTGAAGTGTTGAATTTAAATCCAATGAAGATGATAAAATAGTGTCTTTCAAAACATCAATAGTTTACCCATAAAATGAAGAAGTTGATATAATTTGAGCAAATAACGTTTCTGTTCAAAATGTTGATTGTAACAGGAGAATAAAAGTTATTATCAAAAATTAATAATCGAATAGCATTAGGCGAATCACAGGCATAATAGAATCTAAACATAAACCGTACACGTAAGCAGTTCGTGACTTACCATGCTTATTCTCCATCGATTCTAGCATCGTTGACAATTCTTTCTCCTTCCTGTTCTTCTCTGGTGATATCGGTGTCAAGTTTTTCAAATTAAGCTGCAATGCAAAAATAATATATAATATTTTTACAGGAAATCAATCTTACATCATTTTAAACATACTAAAACGTAGATGTACCTCTTTTTCTAGATTGGAGATCTGTTCCGAAAGACGCAGGTTTTCGCGACGTGAATGAACCAAATCTGCATCAGCTCTGTCTAAGCGTTGTCGAAGTGACTGAATCTTTAAAATGGAAGAACATTTTAATACATTCCTTATTATTTAATAAGACATAATTATTAATTAATTATGATTTTAAAGGCTTTGTAATGCAGTTCGGTTTCTATTAATCTCATTGTATAACATTTTCTGATGAATCGTCTGATACCTTTTTTGGAATTTTCTAGTTAAATTTTAATCAATAAGTTCAATTTTGGTTAGTTAAATATTTCTAGACCTACTTCAGAATTAAGTCGGTTAACTTCATGCTTGGATTGTCGTTGATGTCTTTCGATAGCAAGTCTAGCGCTCGCTAGCTCTTCCTCGAGGGATGCTTTTTCTGCGTGGGCTTGAGCCAGATCTGCTTGAAGGGACGCTGAAATGTATGACATACAGTTGTGAACTTCATTATTTAAATAAGTATATCACGTAAGTGCGTATACTTTACTGATTACCCGCAATACTTAAATTTAAATTTATTAACGAAATTTATTACAAATATTTTAATTTGTGTAAAATCAAACATATTCTTAATCATTATGTTAAAACGTGTTCTTTTATAATTTGAGCATAGAAATAAATTTATACCGCTTTTGTTCTTAAGTTCCATTTTCAATTCTTCAATTGCGGCATTCTTCATCGATAGCTCCCTTTTTAAATCGTTTTCATCACGACGTTGTCGTTCCAAGTCCAACTATTCAAAATAATTAATATATTTATTTATTCTATGGAACAGAAAATAATCCCGTAACTGTTATTGTTTTGAATTTGAGAAGTATAATGAGTCGAAAATTGGTCCCTGGGGAACTCCAAATTAAAATGAGACAATCGATGTAATTGCTGGACCAATTAAATAGATGTCACTAACAACAAATCGAATGTTTCGAATTGAATCTTTTTGAACTAAATGGATTTACTTCTTTGCATTTACTTTTCTAATAGATTATTTTAAATTGAATCTTCATATCAAGTGCAGCACTAGCTCCTCCTAAAAAAATCGCGTCAATTAGGCATAATGAAAATCAAAAAGGCTAGTCTGAATAGATCGAAGCGATGAACGGTCGGTCGCATCCCGGAGGCCGAGACTTCCTTGGCAGTCGATGTAGTCGTGCGTGCGACGACGCACCTGCAGCTTGGCGACGTTGTCGAACTGCGCGGCGAGGTCGTGCTGCAGCTCGTCGCAGTGCGCGAGGTAGCGCTGCTCGGCCGCGCTGCGCTCGCGCTGCGCGCGCCGCGCGCCCTCGCCCGACGCCGAGCGCGCGCGCCCGCGCTCCGCCGCCAGCTCCGCCTGCGCCCGACACAAAACCTTATTCACTAAACATTGGCTCATTCGCTATTTAGTTCTGTTTGTTTTGACATTTTTCGTTACTCATAATAACGTATTCATATGTACCTACTTAAGTATTGTGTATCATTATATTCCTGGAACTGGTACCCTGCAAACGAGTCCTGTCAATAATCAAATAAGAAACAGACTTAGTATGAAAAACGATTAATGAACCCTGCGGCGATGACGAGAATCGGCGTTTGGCGAGACTCCGAAGGTGAAGGGTGACCGATAGTTTTTCTTACCTGTCTATGCGCGCATCACGAAACGTTGGTAAGATTAATCTTATTAAAACTCCACATTTTGATAGTGACATCTTAGGAGATACATCTGAGATAATTATTAAAAATAATGTATCTATACAATAGATGATTTAATTCCTAACGATGACTTTACCTTGAGTCTGCTTATTTCCATTTCTAAATTATTTCTCTCCTCTCTGAGTTGTTGTTCAACAGCATCCGAACCTCTTTTGTAGCGCGTGTCCAGATCGCCTTCCTTCTGCTCTAGATTCAGTTTCAGCTTAGATATCTGAGACTCCAAAGTAGATTTATCTCTAAAAATATTTTGCAATTTATTTCCAAATCTGTATAACATATCCATAATTTTAAAACTAAAATTCGAAATTTAAAAATTTAAGATTCATATTCAAGTTGTACTTTTTACCTTTGTAAATTATCGATTTGCCTTTTAAAACCGTCCAGACAAGTCGAGTCCACGAGACCATTGGCAAGCTTACGTTTATTTTCGTTGTTTTCATCCTGAATTGAAAATAAATTTAGATTTAACTTCGAATACTGCGGCAATAAACTAAATATACCAAATCAATCAAAAATCGACTCACCTGGACCTTCTTAAGATCTATTTTAGCCTGTGTCAGCTGAGCCTCTAGTTCAGCGATGCGTGATTCGAAGACGATGTTTGGTCCTTCGAGTTTTACAGATCGAGATTTAGGTCTGCGAGTTTTTGAAGGAGATACCTATCAAAATGTTAATTTGGACTAGAATTAATTCCAAAAAGACTTGAAACGTTATCACATTACAAAATCACATACAAAAATACTTATTAATTCATATATAATCAGCAAACAGTTTACAATAAGACAAATGCCCTTAAAAATTGGTAAAATATGTTAAATCTTCTAAAAACATCAAAAGAAAAGTCTGGGTAAGTTTTCCAACATATATTTTAATGGATATAATTATTAACTTTTGCTTAAGCAATTGAAGTACTATGTCAAATGAAATAAATAATAAGATTCTTCTTACTAAGGAAATATCCAAAGTGACTAAGTACCTTATTATCGCTGTCCAGTCCAGTGCTGTCACCGACATCATCTAGATCGTCAGTCTCAGAGCCAGCATTATAAGTGTGGAACATTCGAGAAATGAGCTTATTCTTTTGAGCCTCGTGCAAGTGTTCATTTTCTGATATAACCTCTTTAACTTTACCGAGAAGATTGTTCAATTCGTCCTAAAATATATATATTGGTAGGTTTTAGTATCATCTGAATATGAGGATACATGCAGTCACTCACAATCAGTCTAGTCACAATCAACTAAATTAATTTTACATTTGGTAGTTTTAACTTGTCACAATTTCCTAAATATTGTCTCGACGATCTAACTTAGAGGGTCGCAGAGCTGAAGCTTTGGGGAATCGGGTTGGTCCAGTAAAATTGTGTGTGTATTCACACAAACCACGCTATCAGATGTATCGTACCCTTCCTTTCTTTGAAGTTACTTACCCTGCAATATTGACTTTCCCGTTCGAGTTGCTCAATGTACTCTTCCTGTTTCTGTATAAAGTTGACCACATCAGGATTGGTTCCGCCACTCAAGTCAGCGGATGCTGGTGGTGCTGAGAGAAAATAATATAAAAGTTAGATTTAAAAACATGGCATTGTTAATTGTAGTCAGAACTTATATTAAAAAAATAAAATAATTTATTCAGTAAAACTTACACTAACGTATAATTTTAAAACTCACGCGAAATTAAGTTTTTATTTCGTCATTGGACATAATTATTTCGCAAAATTAAACTTCAATCAGTTTATCTATTTTTAACGCATTTTTGACGAAGAACTCATGAACGTTAAGGCAAAAGTAACTTAAAAATAATACATTTCTTGTCTCACCAATATTAGTAACATTTGGCTGAGGCGGCATGTAGTTGTTCAGGCTGTCTGCGTACAATGTAGCATATTTGGCCGTCAGCCGCGGTCGTGGCTTGTATTCAGACAAGGTATTGAACGATGACGAATATTTCTTATCGAGATCACCATCAGATTCATCGAGGTTTTTAATTGAAGCTGAACCTCCGTAGCTACGGACCTAGGTATATAGATAACTTTATTGCACTCACAAAATGCTTTAAAATATATACTAAATGTATCTAACGACCAAATCAGACCTAGGTATGAATTCAAAAATAGAACATTATATATTTTTTATCATATAACAATCGATGATATTTTTTCAATAATTAAAATTTAAATTATTAGTGTACTTATACGTACATATAATTTAGACTTAGAACGCTTTATTTAACTTTTGTTATAAATGAAAAAAAAATGTGTAACAAAAAAAAAACACCCAATATTACCCGTCAACGAACGGGCAATAATGGAAAATGATAGTTGTATATAGGCTGAATGTACGGTTTTACCCGCGCGGAATTTATAAAATTTTACCTATAGCAAACAAATCAGCACTCCCCATTTTTTCCTTTCAAGAGGTGAATTAAAAAAAAATAGCCTATGTCTTTGGCCGGGACTCAAACTATATCTATACAAAGTTTCATCTAAATCGATTCAAGTGTGAAGAGGTAACAGAGTTACTTTTATTGTATTAGTATATTTTAAATAAAAATCTTATTATTTGCAATAAAAAAAATTTAACACTGTCATTTATTATATAAAACTATGGTAAAAAATACTTACGCTCGGTGCATTATTTCCCGATAAGAAATACTTTAATTTAGACACCGCTTCTTTGTACGCCAATTCTGTATAATCCGGTATCCTCTTCATTCCATACTCATTCATCTTCACCGGGCGCCTACACGAATAGTACGGGTTAAACATAACTAAAACCTACTTTGTCACATTTTGAATGGAAATAAAAAAAAAGAAAAATGACAAATTTAAAATTTAGTGTGTTTCCAATGACGCATTGCGTTCGAGTGGCTCTATTACTACGAGTTGTATTGATTAAACGGTTGCCATGGTAACGGTTGTTTTAATAAACAATTCAAGTGTGAACGCAGAAGATAATTTTATATTGGCTGTTGCGATAAACTATAATTATCATTTTAATTCTAATTAATTTATAAAAAGTAACCGTTAATGTCTTAAGATGCTCGCTTTCAAACCTCTGGGCCATCTCAGCTCTTCATAATAATAATTTATTTAAATACTAAATATAGGATATATTATTGCTTTTTTTTTAAAGCATTTATTACTTAAAGGAATTATTTACACATACTTACATGAATTAAATCTAAAACAAAATATTCTTAAGTCATGTTATCGAATTAAATTGAATGTAAAGGTACCACTGGATTGGAAAGTATAATCTACCGAGAAAAACCGGCAAGAAACTCAGTAGTTACTCTTTTCTACAAATTGATATATATATAGGTACGTTAAATCCATACAATAAATTTATTATTATATTATTTATACTTTAAAATGGCAAAATATTAATAAAATAACAGTTAAGGTTAAGCGAGAAAATATGATGTTTGTTTTAATAAAAAAAAATAACATCTGTTCAAGGGCTCGAAGTACTCGACCTGTCTGGTTCAAGCGGGATAAATTTTCAGATGTCTCATTTTAACAGAAAATGGTCGCCCCTTTTTTTAAATACATTATTTTATTTCAATGATATTTTTAATGTTCACGTGAATCTTCTTTGTCCCTTGAATAGTTTATATAAATCATAATAAATTGGTTATGTATTTAATTAAAAAACATATTGGAAAAAATAGAGTGTTTTGAATAACGAAACAAAACGTAAAGATAACGATAGTATCCTCCCAAAAATGAAAAAATTGATAAAATATTATTTCTTATCTGTTATATATCTTATAGATGTATAATTATTAATTTTATAGTAAAATTAAAATCAAACCTAACGTTATCGGTAATCGCCTTAAGCTTTGCGTAAAATTAATTATGACGTTGATGTTAAGTACCTACACATTAATTAAAAATAATGTCACAAATAATGAACCATAAACATTTTTCTAAAGTCGTAAGTTTTTTTTAAAAAAAATCGCTTAAATCATGTTATGTTTTTTATAAAAGTAAATTTAAAAAATGAATTAAAAACTGACCGTATTTTTGATCTCTTTAATTTTCCGTTCATTTCCTTGTCGGAGCCGCCACTGGACCCGCTCTTCGCTCTGAAACCAGACTTCGACTTGTTTAAGAAACTAGTCGAGCCCATACCTTGCACTTATATAATAATAATTCAGACCACCGCCCAGAGAGCTTTTCTAATAAATACTTCTTTATCTTTGGAAATACGAACATGAAAAATGTTAACAAGAAAAAGTCTCAAATCGTATATTAAAACCTCTTTGTGTATAAAATCTTCATAGAGATTTATAATCTATTCGATTATTACTATGATTCAATACAAAATCTTTTTCTTTTTTTATAATATGTCACGCGTCCACGGATTCGAATTTCAAATAAATTTGTGTCGTCAACGCGGCCACAACGGTTGCATGGAAAGGAAATTTTTGAAATAAGAACAGTAGAGACTTCCTGTGTTTTGTCTCCTTTTCGCTTGGCGGGAAAATGTATTGGTTTTACTTCGCAGTTAGTTTCTTCGGGAATAAGTAGTCTAAGAGCGTCTTCGTTTTAATTAACATTTTTAATACACATCATCAGTACCTAAACGTATACATTTTCATTCGCATGATTTTAATTTGCATTTTGATAGAAAATGTCTAATAGAGTTGTCTTGACTTCTCTCACCTCTTGATATTATCTGTTTGCCTCTCTTTCTGAACACTGAAATAATAATTAATAACTTTCATTTAACTTGGGACCTTGATCCTACTTTTTTTCTATTTATAAAAATTTGAGAGATGGAACAGTTACACCAGAAATTAAAATAAACGAGAGGTGTGGGTGGATACTAGGTTGGAACGAGGTTGCTTTTAACTATATAATGATTAAATAACAGACACAATAAAATAAATCAACAACGTCTGAGAATATAGAGGAAAAGAGAAAAAGGTCGCTTGGGAGCAAAAGGCGGCATATTGCTTATTCCTTACGTGACGATTTCTGCCAGCTCACTATTTTGTAAGCCGCGTAAATGAACTTCGTTCGTTCCGAAAAAAGGATTAAAGAAAAGATAGCTTATTCCACCGAGCTGCTCTAATGCGGATTGTTGGATTTGTATGTAGAAGATTTCAATCTGATAAATGCCGAATTCCAATATTTAATCATTCCTTACATCGCCGATGGACCACCAAACTTGGGACCGTAAAGTTGGACAACGTGAAATGTTATATCCTTTGTGCCTTAGTTACACTGGCTCACTCACCCTTCAATTTGGCCAGAACCAATCCACCAAGTCCACTCCGTGAATAAAAGGCTAATAAGTGCAAATAAAAGGCTTTTATCAATCATAATATTGACGGCTGTAAGCTCCTACACTACGTGACAGGCAGTGTCTAGCGTGCTGAAGATCGGCCATTACAGGTTTTGGAGGGAAAATACGTTCGCCATCACGCGATGACGTCTTTTACAAGTCACGGTAGGTACACGTTAAGATATTATGATGTTTAGTTATTAGAGATTTTTACTCAAATAGTGAAACCATAAAAGTGTTTTTTGTTGTCTATTGTATATTTATAAAGTAAGACTGACACGGATTGCTCAGTAGATGTTTTTCTTCGAAATGGAGGTTGTCAAAATGTATTATAATAAAAAAAAAACAAATCGCATAATATATTAAAATAATTTCTTCTAATATTTGTAACTACATTTTAATAAATACATGTATTTACCATTTTTTCTATTTAATATTTTACAATTTTTCTTATTATTATAATAGAGAGGGGTATGACGGCGTAAGGAAGCATAATGCCATTTATAAGTTCCTATATAATAATGCATCCTCAGATTAAATCATATTATTAAACCAATACTTAAAACCTTCTTTTAACTTACCTCAAACAGTTTATACCATAGACAAAAACTAAAATACCTAATAAAAAAAGTATACATCAACAACCGAACATCAAGGTACCACAGTCACGCGAGATCTGTGCTAGGCGCTGTATTGTACCAAGTAATGAAATGTCAGAATTGAAATATGAGCTTCACTGAGCATTTTGCATAAATCCATTGCAAAATTTTCTATATAGATGAAACTGCCTATAGCCTTTTCCAATCAAAGAAGAAAAGTAGACATAAAAAAAAAACAATTAAAGAGCATTTAACAATATATTTATTTTTATATTGTGAAATTTGTACATCAATAGCGTCACTAGGTTATTTCCTCTGCCATAAGATACTCTGGATGAGATAGCTCTTTAGAAATAAGCTCTCTTTTTGTAACAACGTATTATATTTAATTTGCAAACTGAATTAGTTCCTTCTTGGTGTGCAATAAAGTGTATTATTATTATTACTTTAATCTTATTTAAAAAAATAATATGATTAAAAATCAGTCTAAGAACCCATTTAAGTATTTCAATTTTGTAATATGGCAACCCTCATAACATTTTAATCTAATTCGTTTAACGATATTTTGAAACCGAATTTAAATCCCATTTCTGAAATAATGTTAAGCATTAAGAAATAACAAGCGAGATGTTAAATATTGATTAGGTACTTTGTTAGAAATTAATTATTAACACTTTGTCGAATTAACTGAGCATCGAGATTAAACTTAAAGTTGACGTTTATATTTCATTTATGAAGAAAACGTAACGCAGAATGTTTTTTTTAATATTATTTTTGTTCGCGTTTAATTTTCATACTTCGACAAGAGCAGCGGTAAGTTTTAACGAAGATATATTATCTATATGCTATAATATTATACTAATATTCGTTTTTACCTAATTATTTTACATACAACTTTTACCAGAAGTTGTGCGTTTCGTAAAAGGTTTTAATAAGATCTCTACATCCGCCATCTGTACGCTTAGATCTTTTTTATTAATTCTTATTGTTATGTTATTGTTCTACAATTTAAAATTTTTATATATATCCTTATTGTACTCGTGTGCAGCCAGTACGGGTAGCGCTTATTTTATAAGTAGATGCGCTTCACAGTTTCACGCAATTATATTTATTTAGTCTATTGACGTGAAAAACGTTATTGAAAATTAAATCAATGTTCTTGTACAATAATAAACAATAAGATTTGCTTAAATACAGGTTAATTCAAAGTATTATATTGTATATCTTGCAGTTATTTGAATTACAGTTCACGGACTAAAGTAAGACGTATTCAGCCTATTTTATTGAACGTATTTAAAAAATTCTGATAAATATATGTACTCAATTAACCTGAAACATATTAAGTGTGTTTCTGAAAGTTACGTAAACTTTCTAATATGTATTACAGACCCGATTTATTGTGTCCAAAGTAATTAAGCTAGCCAGTATTAATAGTAATATTACTATTATTTTGATGTAGAGGTTCTTACATAATTGGTAGGGATATATCTATACCCTATTCCAACCGTAACGGGAAAAAGGCAAAATAAACACCGCTTGACAATAAATTGACGCGATATTGGTCGATAGCTTGATTAGGTTAATCTATGATATTCACTATGGATTAGCGAAAAAAATGGCGTTTTGAACGTCGAAGAAACTTATCGGAATTCCAAAAGTAAAATTAAAGTGGAAATAAGTAGTCAAGTGTAATAATGTTGTATTATAAATAAAGATATATTAATCTTAAATTCTTAGAACAGCAAATCGCATGAAATACGTAAATCTAAGGTTTATTTATCTTTTTTCCTACTTCCATTGGGATAGGCTATACGGTGTGGAATTACCTTTACCACCAGGGCGCTTATTCTACTAACAAATTGTCATGTTCATCTGATTTCCTAATACACAAAACAACAATCAAGTTGCGATTCGAGGTTGGAATGTAATCGGGGACGTTTCATGACCTTTAAGTCATAAGTTACTAGAATTTCCCTCTGTAAAGGTGCTTCTCCACCTAGTCTTTTATCGTAATAATTTATTATCTGTAATTATTTTAGGAAACCACGAAATATGACAGCATGGTGGTAAGTGCCTTACATAAAACTGCGTAAATATATTGAAATATACAACATTATAATATTTACTAATATTATAAATGCGGCACAGACAGCTAGTTTTGAAAATAATATTAATACTTAATGCTGTCATGACCTCTTCTTAATTGTGGGAAGAGGCTAGGATAGAACCTGCGACCTTTCGAGCTTTTGAATTGTAGAGAATTTGATTGCTACATTATACATAAAAATTTGGTAAATAAGATAAATAAGTTTTGATAAAGGTTGTCCAAAATAATTACAGGTACAGCCTTTGGCATCAACGACTACGAGTGTAAGTGTAATAAGTATACCAAAATTAAAGTAAAATTTTACTTAGTGGTAACCTTGTAAGCCTTTGTAAAAGCCTTACAAGATAAGACAAATCTACGATTTTAGGTATACACTCTTGGTAACGCTTTAGTTTACATCTATGGAATAAAAAAAAATTGAATCAGTTCTGAGTTCATGTTCAGCAAAATTACCAGGAACAGACACAAAACCCAAATTATATAGCTGCAATATAATTTGAATTAATAATTGCTAAATTTATGACTATCTTTTTAAAGGCAAATTTTAATATTTAATATCAAAAAACGCCTATTTTTAAATTGACGTTTCACCGTCATAAAAGTAATAAGTTTTTCTCTAAAAATTTATGCCAAAAAACCAGTTTCTGAATCACGCTTACGTTTGGTGCACTGCGATATATACAGGGTCTAGACTATATAAATACAATGTTGGCGTTATGGAACGTCGTGTTCTATTGCAATCAACACGTCCACGTCACGTGTAAACCAGAACTACGGAATTGATTTTTCGGATTGTGAGTGTATATCCCTCTCTACACGATGACACGTACTGTCTAGTGACCAACATTTGTTCTTATATTGTTATACACAATAGTTTATGATATATTTAATGTACTCGTGTAAAACCGACAATATTGCTATCACAAGCCATTGTTGATGCCATGCAATCACGCATCGTGTAGAGTCGCCATAACATAAATTAGTGGCCTGAACTGTCCTATGTGAAACTAATTTTAATATATAAGTAATATAATTTTATTACAGAATTTAATAACCGTAATAAAGTAACCATTAATTTTATCCAAACAGATTTCAACAGCCAAGAATGACGTAACGACTTTAAAATCAACGACTCTTGTACATTTAAATAGTACTCAAAGTACAAACCAATCTTCGGTACCTAAGTACAAGGAACGTACTCGAGTCACCAGCGATAATGATTATAGTAAAATAGAGCAACCATACCACGAGCCAGTTGAACGAAACCAAATTAACTATAACATTTTAACGGATAGAGAACTGCTTGACATAATTTACGAATTAATTCTTAAAAATAAAAATTTTGACTATGATCCCGTTCCCAGCCAGTGTCCGTACAGGACGAATGATCAAAAAACAAATAATAATGAGCAAAAAAATAAAGATAATACACCTAAAGAAAACTCTCTTCTCAATGATTATGATCCGAATTTAAATTTTGATCATCAACACCAAGGTTATAATGAGGTAATTATAGTAAACGTTAATATTTTCAACTGTCATTTATTCAAAAAAGGAATCTTTTTTGTTTTTAAATCTACACATACCAAAGGAGTTTTGTGTATGTATACTAAATAATATTAATTGATATTAAACAATAATATCACGCTTTTATTGACAATATATGAGGTTTTAGCTAAATGTATTTTATTTAAGCAGATTGTCTAGACAATTGTATATTTTCATTGTAAAACAAAAAAATATCTTCAGCAAAAAAACTAAACTAAAGAATGTTTTTTTTTTCTTTTTTAAGGATCCAAACCAAATAAGGGTATTGTATCGTTTTCTTCTTGTTTTTTTTTAAAATTATTATTTTAGCTCTAGATATTTAAATATACTTAACCAAAACATTTTGAGATAAATAAGGATTTATTGTTTTTATTGGGTAACTTATAATACTTTTTTTATATTTAGGTACCGTTGGAAGCAATACAGGTAATTTTTTTAATAATAAGAAAAGAAAAAGTTTAAAAATGATTTTTTTTATCAATGAATGAGTACTAAAAGTATTTTGAAACATTTTTTTTTTCAGTCACCAGAAAATGGAGTATTGGGGGTAATTTTTTTTCTAATCTAAATTGTTTTCTTTTTTACAAAGAAGGTGTAATATTATATTTGGCACTACTAAAAATGCTCAAAACATATAATGCTTTACACTATAACTAAAAATAAAAAATGACATCTGACAGAAGTAAAACCTATTTGCATCAATAATGACTAACGTCAAATATAAGACGGTACACATCAGGTCGACTTTAAAACCTTCAAACTTTCACCTTAAAAAATCCAATATAATTAATCATCGCTCTCAAAGATTGAGTACTTCAACGTCGTAAGTAACGTTTAATATATAACTAACAAAATTATTTATCTGTTTTCAGCGATTATTTTTCCGTTTCGTAAGTTTTGTTTTCAATCAATACATGGGGTTCTTTTTTTAATTTTGTTGTTATGATAATATATTTCTTTTCAGGATCCCATCTACAATAAGAAACGTAGACATGGACGTAATTAAATATCGTAAATAAATTAATATATAATTCATGTTCATTTATTATTTTATTTAATCAAACTACTCTTACTACTTCCTCCCAATGTTAAAACTTATATAATCCCTCATAATTTATTCTTCTGACAAATAGTGATTACAAGCACTACGCTATGTAAAACATGGCAAGGCATGGTTAAAATTTCTTACCACGCCGATGTCTATGGGCAGTAATGACCAATTATAAATAAAAAGTAACAATACAAACATTATGTATTATAAATGAAAACTATGCAGAATTATATTACTAAGCATATTGACTGTACGGTTAATGTAGACAGCTACATTGAAATATACAAATTATGAACTATTAACCCAGTGTGGGAAATCTAAGCTAAAGCAAGTGTGAATTTGATCACTGTGTTATTGGTATGGATATTGATGTTGATAATTAGATAAAAGGCTTCTCTTATTTTATTATTAGTAATAAGTTCGCCAATAAATGAATGAAGATGCTTAAATGATTTAAAAAAAACTAAGTAAATATATGTATTTCGTTGGTCTTATAAAAAAGACATTAATAATAATAACTATTAACTTGAATTATACTAATTAACTGTTTATTGACATTCCTTTTTAACAATAATAAAATACCCATTTATTTTCTTATTAAATTTTAATTGTAGTTAAAAAATGCATTCAACTCCACACTCAACAGGCAAAAACACTACTCTATATTTTTTTTACGTAGAAAAATGTTATTAAGCCATCATACTTATTATTTATTGTCAGAGACAAAATTATAATAAAATTTCCTTTTCTTAACAGATACCAAATTTAATAAGTTTTTTGCGCATTCATTTTAAAGTTAAACAAACTTATATCTGTATTTCTTGTAGGTTTTATTATCTATGGCACTCCTTTCAAACTCAACTTCAAGTTTGTTTGTCAACAAAATATGACATATTAGAATATTTGCTGTTTAAAGGTTACTAAAATCTATTGATATTTCTTTGCATTATACACCTTTAAAAATTAAAAAAACAACAGTAAAATGGTTTGCGAAAAGTGTGAAAAGAAACTCGGACGAGTTATAACGCCGGATCCTTGGAAGGCGGGAGCAAGGAACACAGTTGAATCTGGTGGCAGGAAAGTTGGGGAAAATAAGGCGTTAACAGCTAAGAAAGGACGATATAATCCTTATACATCAAAGTTTTATGAATGCAAGTAAGTAATAACATTAATTTATAATAAGTAATGCCAAACCAGGAACCTTTTCATTGATGACAGATACCATCAATTTGTAAGTTATAAAAATAACATAAATGTTTTTGAATCGATTTGTAAAACGTAAATTCTATGAATAGCCATGTAATAGTTTTTAATTGAACCACGTGTAATATATCAATTTATTATTTAAATTAATTAAAAAAGAACGAATGAACGAAAAGAAGAAGTTCTATGTAGTGTTGTTACATTAAGAGATTTTATTTTCTTTTTACAATAATTAAATATATGTAAGGTTAGGTGGAAGATACTACCTATTAGGAGAATACACCATTTACCCTTCAATTCTCATATTTACTTCAGTTGCTGCTTATTATACTATTTGAGTAGAATAAAAACGATTAAACTTTTACTGTATTTTTTTTTTAGGATATGTCGCACCAAAGTCCATCAAGTTGGTTCGCACTATTGTCAAGCCTGTGCATATAAGAAAGGTATCTGTTCAATGTGTGGGAAGAAAATATTAGACACAGCAAATTATAGACAGAGTTCAACTTAGTTATAAGATTTTCAAATGGTTTAGACTCAATTTTTATATTAAAGTAAGTATCTAGAACTAAGCCCGGTAAACACAGTATAGTGAATAAAATGCATTTAAAGATTGATAATACCGTTATTCATCTTCATTGTCTATGAGTTATTTTACATTGATATTTCAAAGATAAATTAAAAAAAACTGAAAATATTATAAAAGTAACAAATCTGTGGGATTTATTTTTAATATTTCAAAGTCTGAGTGTAGTTAAGAGTACTTCTCAAGTAAAGTGAAAATATTAAATTAAAGATAGTAAAATGAGTCCTACTTAGTAGAGTGGACTGTGTTTACGACCACTTATAAAACACCTTCTAATTGTTGTAATTGTAATTGCTATTACTTCATATTTTTTTAAATACAAGTTGTAAATATTTTAAATAAATAAACAATTGACAAATATATAATTGTTTCAATATCACAACATTACATTACAAATTTACAGCCTGTAAATTTTCCCACTGCTGGGCTAAAGGCCTCCTCTCCCTTTGAGGAGAAGGTTTGGAGCATATTCCACCACGCTGCTCCAATGGGGGTTGGCGGAATACACATGTGGCAGAATCTCGTTGAAATTAGACACATGCAGGTATCCTCACTATGTTTTCCTTCACCGCCGAGCACGAGATGAATTATAAACACAAATTAAGCACATGAAAGTTCAGTGGTGCCTGCCTGGGTTTGAACCCAAAATCATCGGTTAAGGTGCACGCATTCTAACCACTGGGCCATCTCCTGTCAATATCACAAATCAACGTTAATTCTTAATATATTTTTTCAAACTCATTAAATCAAAATTTATCAAGCAACACAACAACACAGAGTTCTCATGTGTTACTCTCTGTTTATAATTCATTCATTGCTCAGTTGTGCATTAGAGTGTGTGCAACCCACATGGGGTATAAAAACAGCTGATTTTCTCATGATTACTATATATTTTATGTTTAGTAAGCTGGTTAATTTATCATTAATACAAATAACGACTGTAAATTGTTATTTAACAAATATGTTACTAATTAAATAAATTGAATTATAAAACTAGTTTTGTAGTGAAAATTATATTAAACATGATAAGACAAATCAAACCATTGCTCAAAACTAAAGGCAGGTACTCACAGATCATACCAGATCTTCTGCTCGCAAAAACAATCATATGTAATAATTGATAATGAACATAGCTTTAATAACAAGGAGTACCCTGAGTTCCAAACATGTTATTTTAAAACATAATTCTTTATATATTTTAAGTGTTTACAAACATAAACTCCGTTTTAAATATAATATTTACCGCCAAGTAACCTTATTGCCTTTCAAAATAGTTCAGTAATATTGGCTAATGACTTTTTCAACATGTATATTAATGTTTCAATATAATTTCAATTTACTTTTAAATTGAAATGTGATCAGTATCAGGTAGCTGTAACTTACGCAATAGCATAAAGCAAAGTAAGCTCACACTGTTGAATTAAATATAAAACTACCCACGGGTTGGAAAGTAAATACTACCGAGAAGAACCAGCAATAAACTCAGTGGTTACTTTTTCTATCATTCCAATTACAGATTGTGTCAATCAAGTACAATTAAATTTACATATATTCAGTCTAGAAATGAAAAAAATATTAAGACCACGCATTGTTAATCATAATCTTGTATTGAGTAATATGCCTTTTATGTTTTTTTTGACATAAGCTTTATTTTTTTTAATAGGCCTACGACCCGTACCCCAAAATGTGTGTGTGTAGGATGTATTTAATTTGCGAAGCCGAAAACTAGGTGTCATTAGTTTACCTTCCCTCATCGTGTCTATACAATTGTCATTGTTTCTTACAAAAATATTTAGGTATTGTAAAAATAAATCCCCTTTATGTCACTGAACGTGTCGACAAAGGTTATAATTAAACGCAAATATGTAGCTGACAATGACTATATTTCTTAAAATACAATTCGGTAACTTTTAAAATATCGCTTCCCGCGCTTGGTAACCAACCGCCATCTTGTTTTGATGCCCCCCTCCCAGCGGCCACCAGTGTGCCCAGTTCATAAAAAAATACATTTTCCCGGTAAAGCTACTTTAAATTTAGGATAATTATTTAAAAAAAACCTTACAGTATATTATTTTGAATGTACATAATATTGTTGTAATCATATTGTGAAACAACTGTAAATATATCCACTTTATCAAACACATCCCGAAGAGAGTCTCGACCTTCATGATTATAAATATAATAAAGACATGAAAGTAACCAAAGTATACAAAGTATATAATAATCGAGCAATATCAACATCAGTTAGGTGTCTAACTTGTACAATCGTGTAATGCTGCGAAGCTAAGTATCTATAGAATCCAGCCACAGACAAGGAGAGTTACATATATATCACTATTGCTTACAATACTTAACTTTAAATATTGCTTACATCTTACATTAGTTAAAAAAAATAGTGCGCGTGTTTTTGACATCTAGAACAAAAATATTTGTAAACCAAACATTGTATCAGAGCATTGTTTACATCGTCATGATTAGCTTTTTTCCAGTCAACATTAAATAGTAACGAGGTATTATCAGCAAACAATACACTATCACAAATACCTTTAACATAGAAAGGAATATATTTATATATAACAAAAATAAAAAAGGACCCAAAATTGATCCCTGTGGAACACCCATTCTTAATACAGATCCAGAATATAAACAGCTGAATCTCTGTAGGGATTGATAAATGACAATTTGTTTTCAATCCGAAGTCATTAATATACAGTAGTATTAAAGAAAATATTTCAGTATCTACAATCTACATCTAATATTAGTTTAAAAGCAAGAGCCTAGCCTTTGGTGCATTAAACATTTTTGAAGTTGACAGTATACCAGCTGAATTTTGCTCAATAAAGAAAAAGTAAAATAATAACTTTATAGCAGCTATAAAAATTTAGTAATTATTAACTGTTATCAATTGAATTAATAATTAAATATCATAGTTAATTGAATTGGTAAGAGTTAACAATGCATACCAATTATAATTTTTTAAATATTAAATATGATTTTGCTTTGGACAAAAGGTTTTTTAATATTTATCTTAATGGTGAGTTAACTGTTTCTTATGAACCTTCGTTCGGCTTATCCAAATGGGGTTAGAGATGAATGCCATCAGTATGAAATATACATGTATGTTTATGGTATCCACGAACCAACATTGGAGAAGCGTGGTGACATGTGGTCTAAAAGTATTTCCTCGAAACGATCAGAGACAATAGCCCAGCTTCAGGACATTTCTAGATAGCTACTTATCTATGACTGTAAAGCTAGAGGAAAACTGAAAATAGGTCGTATGAGTAATGATATATGCAAGATGGAAGTAAACGAGGAAATTAATGGACGTAGAAATGATTGGTAGAGCTCTCTCGCCCACTCCAAATAAATATCAGGTTGTGATAATGAAGTGAAGTTTTGTAATAACGCATAATTATGAATGAGAACAGTTTGACCAACATATAATATCAAATTTAAATCATAAACAAAGCAAATATTTGTTTTAGTCTTACAATCTCTGCTCTAGCAACATAGAACCGTTTGATGAAATTCTAATGTCGAACAACGTTGATAGTAATGAGATGTTGGACTTAATAAAAACCTTAATAAATAATAGCGACGTAAACTTGAATACGTGGAAAATAATCTTAATGCTTTTTATTGATGTGAGTATAAAGTATTCAACGCTAACTTATGCTAGGAAATTGAGTATACAATGTTTATAATTTGCCTGATTGCATTTAAAAAATTGGCTTTATTTGAAAGTTTTTCCTTTCTCTCGGCCTCAAAATCGAATATGACGGAATCCGTCTTGACCATGGAGATCAGCCGCAGAAGTAATTTGTGTGTTTTCACTGCCAATTCTGGCTGTATTTTAACATAGTTTTAAACTAAGATTTACAAATGTATATAGCAATTGTCAATATTTCTATGGGTACAGGCGATAGAAATAATTTCTGGGGCTTAGGACAGACAGATAACTTGACACGTAGTATTCATTGTCTTTAAGATTCATGAAAATCCAAATATATTTTAGCTTAAATCAGATAAGCGTAGGTTATTTATTAAAAACAAAAGTCCATATTTTATTTAGATAAAACAGTGCATGTACCTGCTTAATATGTAAGCGCGTGAAAGTTCTACTTCTTAATTTTATAATAATATAGTTATTAATAATATAATAATACTTTTAATTATGATACATGTATTTTTTCTTTTTTTTACCGCTACTTCATGACAAATTTAAATATTCAGCGCCCAAAGAAGTAAAACTTCAACATTATCTTAATAAAATATGACTATTATAAATACGAACTGTTTTTTAATAAATAATAAATTATTTCAACAGCCCAATCAAGAACAGATAATTAAAAATAAGCATCAAAAAGTCTTAAACGAAATCAATGCATTACGAAACCCATTTTTAAAAACGGATACGATAAAATTCAGTACAGATAGAAGTAAGAAAATTTTGAAACAAAAGTTTATTTTCGACTCTGATGACTATGATAGTAGTGACGGGACAGATGATGAATTAGTAAAACGTTCTAAAGGAAAATCAGACAAGCATGATACTAAAGCGACAAATGGTAATAAGAACAGAAACGGACTGTTGAGACTCATAAAGTGCGAAGAAGGAAGAGAAATATGCATCAAAGCCTGCAAAGAAGCGTACAACGAAACGTGCTCCGTAGAATCCTGTGAAAAAAACTATGAAAGAAAACACAAAAGATATTGCAAACGAGAATGTATAAAACGGTTTGCATAATTGCCGTGTCGACGTTAAATTGTACCGCGAAACGTTATGTGTACCTAATTAAAATAAACATTACAAAATATTTCGTTTGAATTGATTCATTTTCATTTAATCATCTTTTGTTTTACTAGTGTTTATTACAAATATATATCGTAATACAAATTTTATTATGTACCAAAATAGATGTGTATCGTTTCCGCAGACGTGATGTTTGTCGGCGGGTTACACACTGATAGAGTGAGCCACGCTTGGTAGCGAATGAATTCTGCCGGTAAGGTAAGGCAAGGAAAGGGATGGTTTACTGCGAAAACGTTATGTAGCAGAAGGCCGCATAGCGGGAACGTTAGGGGTGTGCCTTCTCTGTCTGCTCTGTTAAAGAAGACCGGGGAGAAGGTGTCGACGCTATGCGCTCCTTTTCCACCCTCCGCATGCGTCGACGGGGGCCTCTTTAGAGACTGCTGGTTTTTTAGTAGATATCTGGCGCAAACAGTACCGGTTACCCCCTCAGACCGACCGACTTCATATGGAGGAAACGCGTAAGACTGGCGATATACCTACGAAAAAATGCGTCGGTACTTCTGATATATTTGTCCCTAATTTGATTCATATCCCTTTTTTGTCTGTGTGTTTTTATTGCCAGACAGCATCACACTCTAAATTTCAGAAATACAAATTTATGAGGACATATTACTTAGGATGTCAAGGTTGCAGCTTTTCTCCTGGACTTTTGTTTTACTTTGTAAGAACTCTAACATAAGCTTCACGTTTAACTAAAGAGATTTTTTTTTATGATATCGGTAGGAGGACGAACAAATGGGCCACTTTATGGTAAGTGGTCACCATCGCCCATAGACAATGGCGTTGTAAAAAATATTAACCATACATCACCAATCTTGGGAGCTAAGATGTTATGTCCCTTGTACCTGTAGTTACACTGGCTCACTCACCCTTCAAACCGGAACACAACAATACAGACTTCTGTTATTAGGCGGTAGAATATCTGATGAGTGGGTGGTACCTACCCAGACGGGCTTGCACATAGCTCTACCACCAAGTCAATTAAATATTATTTTTATTCATTTTATGTGTCTGTTGTGTCTGGTAGTATTTCTTACATCAATAAATAAATAAATATTAACATGCATCATTGCGAAATGTACTAAATTTAGAATTAATTAAAAATCTTATTAAAATGATAAGAAAAACACGTTCCGTAAACAATAAAATGGTTACTTTACGTGACGATACAAAATGTTTGCTAGCGAAATAAAGTGCATCATTATATTATTAGTTACAGTGAGTTTTAAATTAATGTTCATTACATTCTGAAAATGTCCAATTCAAAATTGATTTTGTGTTCCTAATTTTTTATTTTCTTTCTTCTCCAACGTCTTTCGTTTTTTTTTTTAAATTACGAAAGCAAACGACCAAATGTGCCATCTGTTGGTAAGTGGATACCTTCGCCTAAAGACATCAAAGCTGAAATAAATTTATAAATCAACCATAAGAACTAAGATTTGTTGTTCTAGTTTGTAATTAGACCAACTCACTCAATATTTAAATGTAAACATGAATGAATTAATATTTCACAGACTTTAACTAAGTCCTACCATCGGTAAAACAAAAATGGTTGAATTCAAATAAATTTCTTTTTCGATTATTTTAGCTGTTGAGTGTGTCTTCTCACAGTGATATAGAACTGTCTTACGAAGGAGAAAATGCAAAGAAATATTATAATTATATTTTGAAATCATTAGTAGGATTAAACGAGAAACGCGTCGGCTATTTAAAGAGGCTATATACGTTAAATAATTACAATTTTGGCAAGGAATCTTTGAGAAATTTCATTGAGAACGCAAAAGGATATAATGACATAAAAAATAATATAAACGTTATATTAAAAGGAATAAATAATATTGTAAGTATTTTTTTAAATATATATTGTGTTCTTCTATATGTGTGTATGTCACTGAATTCCTCCTACACAGCGGGACCAATTATTATGATAAAATGTGTATGTTTAAGAGTGTTGTTTAGATTTGATCAGGGAGATGACGCTGTGTACGTCTTCCAGGATTATTGCCAAATAAAACTCATTAAATCACCTAATGTATCTCATACAATTTGAGGCGAATTTATCTGTTTCTTTTCTAACTTTTTCTTGTTTAATTGATCGTAATAATTTGGTATAGAGGGTGCCTGTTACCTAGACAAGAACATAGGCATTTACGTTAAATATGTAAAGCCGTTAATTAATTTAATAAGTACTTGCTGAAGGAATACTTTCTAAGTCCTAATAGAAAATATAAAAATATTTAAGAAAATTACTTTAAACTTAACTATTTTGAAACTTACCTACTAACTGAACTTATCATTATCTAAAAAATTGTCAGAACAATCTATATGCTGGAATCTGAAATCTGTTTTTTTTTATTTGCTCTCTTTATTTTTAGGCAAAGGAAGATCCTAAAAATGCCTTATATTCACATCGAACATATAATTTAAACATAAGAAACGACAATCGTGATAGTAATCTTAATGTAAAACAAGAAGATACAAGCTATGAGGATATCAGTGAGACGAGGAAAGATGAAGACGAACAAGATAACATCTCTGAAAATATAATGTCTATTACTGATGGCAACATCAATAATGCATTGAGATATTATTTCTTTGTCTGTGGCGGTTCAAGAAGGAGATGTAGGAGAGCGTGTCGAGGATCATATAAATATCTATGTTATCGCAACAATTGTACAAATACCTTTAAAAAGAGTATGAAACAGTCGTGTAAAAAGGCTTGTAAGAAAAGGTTTTAAACTAAGTTTTTATTTCAAAATAAAGAACTCGTTAAGTTTATTTATAAAAAATAATTATTCTTTTCTTATTTATTCCTTACGTTAAGTACCAAAAAAAGGTGATGTTAGGAAGTTATCAAATAATTAAAAAGTAGGATTGTCTATGTCTGAATATAATTGTCTTTGTTTAGTTCTAGTATCTATTATATTTTACTCTACGCCAGAAAGCTTTTATGATTAGTATACAGTACATAAATAATTTAATAAGTGTCAATAATCAAGGTAGATTAGACCTGAATATACGCTACTAAGATTGCGAAATGAGATGGTCCAGAAGTATGCGGGTTCAAATCCGGCAAAGCACCAAAGATTATTCCTATATTGAATTTATATTTATGTTTCATCTGAAACTATATTATGTTTCATCCGACTCATATCGCATGAAAATCTTCTATATGTATGTATATTCGCCAAGCCGCATTGGATTAGGGTTGTGAATTAACTTAAACCTTAAAAGGAGATCCCTTTACTTAGGAGGCTTTTAAATGCGAGATACCGATACGGTGTTGTCGAAAGACTGTATTATTTGGAACGAAGTTCTTTTACGCAGCTTACAATAGAGTGAATAAGCATTTTTTTTTGAGTCTGTTACATTAGCAGCCTGTAAATTTCCCACTGCTAGGCTAAGGCCTCCTCTCACTTTCACCACGCTGCTTCAATGAGGGTTCGTGGAATACACATGTGGCAGAATTTCGTTGAAATTAGACACATGCAGGTTTCCTCACGATGTTTTCCCTCAACGCCGAGCACGAGATGAATTATAAACACAAATTAAGCACATGAAATTAAGTGGTGCTTGCCTGGGTTTGAACCCTCAATCATCGGTTAAGATGCACGCGTTCTAACCACTGGGCTCTGTTATTTAATACATAAAATACAGCGACAGCAACTTCGTTCCAACGGGGTGTCTGACACTTCTCGTTTTATATATTTTAATACTAGAGTTGGCAAACGAGCAGACGTTGTCAATAAACAACGGCATCCGAATATCAAGAATAACATCGTTTTGAAGTAGAGAATACAGAAGAAAAAAAAGAAAAAAGATATACATCCAAACAAATCATTTTTTTATGATATAAGTATTCGGAGATGCAAATATACACCACCACCTTATAGTAAGTGGTGATCACTACCCCTAGACATTGATGCTGTAAGAACTACTAATCATTCCGTTCATCGACAATGCGCGACCATCCTTGGGAAAAAAGATGTTATGTCCCTTCTGCCTGTAGTTACACTGACTCACTCATCATTCAAACCGGAGCACAACGATACTAATTTTTACTGTTCGACGGTTAAGTATTTGACAAGTGGACGGTACCTGTCCAGACGCTGCGCTGTCGCGAAGCCCTACAAATAAAAAAATTAATTCACTTTTAGTACTATAATAAAAAAATATATAATTATAGTTGGGTTTTAATTAAAAAATTATAATCATTGATTTCATCATCAGATAAACAGAAGAAACGCACACACGTGAATGATACTTGATTTTTAACAATTGTTTTTTTTTCAATTGAATTGTCTGTCATAGTAAATAATTAAATAAGGCAACGATGTTTATTATTACGAAAGTATTATTTTTATCAATTCTCATGGTACGTATTTAAGGTATAAAACATTAAATTCCACATTTAAAAAAATAGTCCTCCCGATTACGGAAATAAGAGGATATTTTTAATATTTATATATTTTAATTTAATATTACTCCAAAGTATTTCGGTGCTCAGAATCACTTGAGATACGATTTGACTACAGTTTGTTTCCCTTGATGCGCTTGAAAGCGCTTCAACGTTTCCCACTAAAGCGCTTCCCTCTAACAATTTAAATTAATTCACTGCTAAAGGAGATAATTATATTAACCCTATTTATTGTTGTTATTTATATTAGCTAGCAATTAACTTTACTTTTTTTACTTTACGGAAGAGGTTGTGTTGAACATATTCTACCGACAGACAGCAATAGTTGTGGGAGCCAGTATAACTACAGTCACATCTTAGTTCACAAGGCTGGTAGTAATTGGCGATGTCAATAATGTTTAATATTCAGCGCCTATGTCTTTGGTCGGCGGTGACCACATACCATCAGGTGGCCCAGTTTATAATATTGGTAGGCATCTGACTACCAATGTTATAAACAATAAACAACATAAGCATTAACATCCCTACTTATAAATATTATTTAGTTAAACACTGATATCATTCTGTCTATCATTATTAATTCGAAAGAATAAGACATGAGTATTATTTAACAAATTGTAAAGTTACTTAATTTTTCTACCACAAAAATCGCCCGGAATCTATAAGTTGGAAACGTATGCACTCCCGGTCCTCGGAATGTACGTAAAGCCGTGGGATCTGTTTGAACTCTTTCTGGCCGTACCATCGAATAGGCTATTTGACAATGCGAAAAATAAAGTGTCAGTTATTGTAATCAGTATATATTATGAGTTTAAAAATCGATATTTATTAAAGAAAAGTGGAAGAAAATAATTAATTTGTTCAAAAATCCATAAATAAAAATGCATTTTTTTAAACGTTGACAAACGTTGATGACACAAAACATGACACAAAACGCTCCTATTATGAGAGTGGAGGAATCCTGAAAGAAATCGGACAGGACGACATTATGATAAACAATTAATTATATTTAAAGTAATATAACTGTATGTAAAACCGTAAATTAATATTAATCATCTTAAAAAATTACAGATTCTTGAACTGAACTGTCTGAATCAATACGGAAATTTGAATAATATTGGTTGGTTAAAGAAATTACTAAAGCCTCAAAATAAAGTTACGGCAAAATTATTCGTTTTGAATAACTTAAAAAACGGTAAAGGTTTCTATGTTACACTGGATGATGAAATTACACTTAACACTGATAGAGACGAAAGCAATGATGTTATAGATAATACTGACACCATAGACAAATCGCTATTTTTTCGTAACAACAATGAATTATCCGTAAATGAAAGCGAAGAAGTAAAAAGTTCCGCAGACATACAAACAACAGAAATAAAAGATTCTTCTGTTGATGATAGCGTTAATAAAGTTCATTTACGAGGGTATCGTAGTAGAGAAAAATGTATCAGAGCCTGTAAAGATGTCTACTGGGACTTATGTGATTACTTTAGATGTGAAAGATCATTCCGTAGGAAGATTAAAAGAAGCTGTGAAAGGGCATGTAGAAAAAGGTTTTAAACGCACACTTGTATTTATGGAAATATTACTTTAAAGTCTTTGAAGTTATTGTTGTTTTTTTTTTATAAATTTGCCTGAAGTCGCGTATATTTGTATCTAAACTCTATTACGAAATTTCACTATGGATTTGCAAAAAAATGCCGTTTTGAACGGTGACGAAACTGTTATCGATATTTTGGAAGTAAAGTTAATGTGGAAATAAGTAGTTAAGTGTAATAGTGTTGTATTATAAATAAAGATATATTAATCATAAACAATATTGCTGAATTATAAGCAAAGGTGGGCATCAATTCGTTAATCGTTAATTAACGAAGTTAAGAATTTGCTGAACGGATTAACTTTTAAGTTAACTTCAAAAAATGTTAACGCTCTTGTTAACTTCCGTTTAATTGAACTTCCGTTAACTTTAGTCCGTTGCATTAGTCGTTTTTTGACATGCTGTCGTTCTTTTGTTTGTTTGACGTCCAGAAGCCAGAAATCTCTGAAAAACAAAGCTCAGATTTGATAAGAACATGGCTGGACACGAAGTCAAAAGAACCTTTTATGGATGCTGCCTTTTTAGGTGAACCAGTGTTAGTAAATCTTTTATTAAATACTTCTATCCCATCTAGTGCTGCGGTAGAACGTCTTTTTTCTACGGGCAAAGATATTTTACGGGCATCATTCATATAAGTTTACCGAAACTGAGCAAAAATATATTTTTACTTTAAAATTAATATTATAAGACGTACGTAAATTTTGTGTAATTTTGTTTTTACCTATACGTTATTTCATTTAAAGAGGTTTTAGTAAATATGTTCCATGCATTTATGACGACCTCCATGGTCGAGTAGTGTGTACACCGGTTTTCATGGGTACGCCACTCCGAGGTCCTGGGTTCGATTCCCGGCCGAGTCGATGTAGAAAAAGTTCATTAGTTTTCTACGTTGTCTTGGGTCTGGGTGTTTGTGGTACCGTCGTTACTTCTGATTTCCATAACACAAGTGCTTTAGCTACTTACATTGGGATCAGAGTAATGTATGTGATGTTGTCCAATATTTATTTATTTATTATTTATGCATTTAAATATAATTGTAGACATCAGTAATGAACTCATCAAGGGTCCACTTTACTATGCCATTCATAGGGGATTTGAAAGGCGATTACGTAATCAGTAATCATTTATTGACTTTTTGAATTTTCTGCTAAATTTATTATTTTTTTATAATTCGTGCTTAAAATTCCCCTATAGTCCTCCATAGTAGTTAATACTAAGTATTAAATTCTTATTAAGTATTAGATATGTTCAAAAATTATAGTGAATATCTATAATGTCTATGATATTTTTCTGTTTAAAGTTAAAACATGAATATAAATGAAGTACGACCTGTCTGTGTTTCTAGGATTTTTTCAAGTCACTTAATATTATAGTACCGCAGTCCTAAACTAAATAAAATGTACGAATTAAGGCAACATTGTGCCTGGAATTAATGCGTGAGCAATGCTTCGCGTAGTTAAAGTCCGGCGAGACCAAGGAAGCTGTTTTCGGTCAAGCAGAACCGAGAATGACTTCGTTGACATTGCTAATCGCATGGTCATATTATTGTCGGGTTAACTCTGCCTGTGGTACTACGACTATTTATTATAGTCCAATCTTTATTTTTATCCTCGCTAAAGTCAATTTTTAGGATTTATTTAAATTTAAGAAGTAATTTTGACAAGGAAGATTTAAGACGCTCCATCAATCCACAAATCGCTGATCCGTCGCGATTTGTAAAAGATTTTTCAGCAGATGTTCACCGCATTCAACGCCTACCACGATTATAAACACAAATTAAGCACATGCAAATTCAGTACTGCTTGCCCAGGCTTAAGCTCGGAATTATCGTTTGGGATCCACGGCTCATAACATAACGTTTTTTAAACGAATAATTCTTGAATTTAAATTTCGAATGAGCATAAAATTATAATTGTAATGCTACCAAATGCAAATAAATTATAATTGAAATTCAAATAATAGAACGCGTCATTTTAATTCAATTGTTTTTTTAATACTTTGTATTTTTGAATACTTCATACATATGTCGATAATCTGTTCAACATTTTTGATATTTTGTTTATATTTTCAGAAATTAGGTTTTGCAGAAATCTATCTCCAACCGAGAGATGATTTAGATGTAGATGCTTTTAAATCGAATGGTTTTGTATATTTATTGATTCGTCATGTAAGTATTAAGAAATTGTTTTGTTTTTTTAGTTACAACTTACAGCATACATCGACACTATTGTTATAAATACGGACGTGACTTTTTCAGTCTGTTACTCTTTTATGGGTAAGCTACCGAACCGAATTTGATGTAATACTGTATAAAGCGAATTTGAATCTCAAGATAGAGCCTCGGATTTTTTTACTTAAACCCTAAAAGAAGAACGTCGTTGGCGATAACTAGTTCTTTATAAATTTGAAAGAATTTAGTTTAGCAGCTTATTAAAACTATCTAATCTATGATGTACATACATATTCTGGTTATAAATAGGTAATCTACGTGCTATCATTTTCATACCTTCTTATTCCTTATTAAAAAAAACAGACACTACTTTCAAATTAATGAATTAAGTAATTATTAAAAATGGTGGAGCTAATAATTGTCAATTTTAAGGCAGATTATATAAATTTAATTGTATTTAACTGACTAAATTTCTTGTCGGTTCTCGGTAGAATCTGCAAGCCGAACCGCTGGTAGCTTTTAATGCAATTTTTAATGCAATTCTCTAAAATAACTATGAAAAAATATTATAATACATGTGATTCACAGAATAACCGTTTAAGAACGAAATCAATGGATATAAAGGATTTAAACACGGATGTATCAAATATTCCTTTGCTTATGAAAAAACAAAGAGATGAAAAAGCAGATGAGTTGTCTATGGCCGATTTAAATTTGAGCAGTCAACAAAAGAAATTATTAAGGAAACGTTGGACCTTTTCCTGTGAAAAGAAAGCCTCAAAACTTTGCACAAAGGCTTGTAAAACCACGTTCAAAATTGTTTGCGACTCGTACAAATGTAGCAAACGTATGAAAAAAAGTTTTAAACGTGAATGCAAAAGAAATTGTAAAGCTAAGTTCGTATCTTCGAAAACTGATACGGAAAGTGAATAGCATTAATAAAAGAAAAAAAAAAATACAAAAATTATTTTATTTCTTCTTTCTTCTCGTATGTATGAATACAGACATATTAATAATAAAATATACATTATTTAAGTAAGTTCCATAGACAACTTATTTTATAAGATCAATAGAGCCCGACTTCGATACTGATACTAAATATTCTACAGAATGTCTATATAAATAACGCTCATAGCTTTTGTTGTTGATTTAAGCATACAAAGGGACACAGACAGCGGGAAGCGACTTCGTTTTATACTTTGTATTGATATGTATGGTATCTTCATTACATGTATAATTCTACTGAAAAGAACCAATTTGAAACACGAAACTCTCGCCAATTAAGTGACGTATAGCCTATTCCAATGGAAGTAGGAAAAAAGATAAACAAACTTTAGATTCACGTATTTCATGCGATTGTGTAATAACTAAGATAAATTGTGTACTACTAGGATTTAATGATTAATATATCTTTATTTATAATACAACACTATTACATTTTATCTTCTTATTTCCACTTTAATTTTACTTCCCACGAAATTGGTTATTGCCATAATAAGTTGAGAAGGTCGTTACGCTAGCTACAATGTAATGCTAAAATCTTACATCGGCTAGGTCAACTCTACGATCAATAAACACGCTAAAATATATTTTCTAGATTTAAACTATAAGAGGATTATTGGTCGGTGTTGCTAGACTAATTAAACAAAAAAAAAAACACAAACGAAAACATTAAAATTTGTCTTTATTTATATAATACATCAATAAAATACAATTTGTATAATTGTGATAATAACTTGGTAATGCGATATACACTTGTAACATTTCATACAATATAATTTAAAAAAAACATGATCACATGGATACCAGTATTACATAATATATTAATCATAAAACATTTTATGAAGAAAAAAATATGTCAAACAGACGGCTTTGACCTTATTTAGAATAAAAAAAGTTTGAAATTATCTTGTATCTAAATGAAATATTTCTTTGATACGAGAAATGGAATTTTTTAATAGAACACTTTTTTAGAAAATATTATCTACGTGTGCACGTTTAATAATAATAGTTTAATAAAATGGAATTCTTTAACATGTCATCAAAAATGCCCACATAAAACATTTCATCATTACAAACTAATATAATTAATTATAGATAGCGAATTTAGAAAAAGGTTTTAATTCTATTTTTAAATATTTTTTTCTTCTGTTCTTATTTAATTTAATTTTTCATTCAGCCAACTAAAAATAGTTTGCAATTGGAAGACGTTCTACCAACGTAAATATTGGTAAATTAAATTTGTATTTCGTTAATAAATATATTATTATTAATGGAATGTTATTTCCTGTCTTAATAAGGGTATATACCTAGATTAAAAATATATATTACACGGTAATACTTTTCGGACGGAACGTTGGTATGATAACAAATTTATTCTTTATTTTTTTTTATCTGTACTATTTAATTTCATAATTCGAATTGTGACGCATATTCTAAATCTAAGTAAACACATTTTTTCACAACCCAAAACAATAATTCCGCATATTAAAGAAAACAATAATAATAAGAAATTTTAAAATTTATAAGGCACATATTTCGTTTCGTAAGCAAATAATTTATAATTTTCTGGCACTTACGTGATTTAAAAATCTCAATGACTACAACTAATTTCATTATATATTTTAACTTACATTAACCCCAATGATATTGTACCTACTTCATAATATATTCTTCGAAAGTTATCATTAAATCTAAATCTATAATCTTCCTCCACTTGGACTTCTTGAACTGCTTTTTATAGACGTAATTGATATATTGCCAGAACTACTGCTTAGGCCTGGAGGCGGTGAACGAGGTAATGAAAAATTCTTATCTGATAAATTCTCTTGACTTAGTGACTTTTGAGTTGCGAATACCGGTATTTTAGACGACACGAATCCTCCTAATTGTTTCTTATCTAACGTTTTAACGGGTATATTGCTGGGTTTAGCTGAAATTACAGGCTTGTCGCTCGATGCCGGTTGGTCGGTTTGTGATCGAAGCTGCATTTGGTCCAATTGGGAAAGCCGTCTGTTCTCTAAATCGGTACTAGTCACGATCGTCCCCTTTGGTGATTCGTAAGTAGCTGTACGGAATTTGATGTGACTGTTTCTCGGTAAATCGAAGTCGGAATGTCGTTTCTTTGGTTCATTTGTAGTTTGACTCGTTCGTTTTCTCATATCGGCTTGGTGTTTCGCTGAATGATATCGTTCATTCGATATGAAATCATTCAGCAATTCCATATCAAGTTCGTAAGACAGGACCGGTTCCTCGTACTTTTTAACAGCTGCCGGTGCTCTTTGTCTGCTTGATATTTTATCTTTATTTATTTCTGATCTTTCGTTAGTGGTTTTTTCTGTTCTTGGTGTGACCACTTGAATTTCTGTTACGTGATCTTTTTGGGATTCCGAGTCTTTTGATTCGATTTTACAAATATTTTGATCGGTGGATATCAGAGTTGGGTTTATAGAATATCTTGTTTTTGTCACTTCAACCGTGTCTTGATTAGCAGTATTCCTGTCTTCTAAATCTTGAATTATCCTTATACCCATACGAGACAGTTCCTCGGATGATTTTTGTGCCATAAAGCTGGGATCGTTCTGTAGTTTTTCCATTAACGCTTTCGCTTCTTCTTCATTCATATCTGCTGTGTTCAATATTATAGTTTCAGTTCTAGTGTATGATGGTTCGGTTGTTGTAAAATGTATGTTCGGATTTTGTCTTCTGATATCTTCAAGCACTTTCTTGTCAAAATCTTTCACATTACCCTCTTCTAGCTCTAGTTCATCAATGGCGCCACCTTTCATAATGCCAAAAGTTAATTGTTCAACTTGCAAGGGAGCCTCGATCTTAGAGCTTACATATTTAGTGGAAACTTTTTCTACATTTTGAGTAATAACTTTATTTCCATAATCGTCTTCAGTCACATTTACCATGACAGTTTTCTGAACCGGTTCTTGTTTCATAGTCAGGGATACGTTCGCTGGTTCCATGTATAATGTTCTAGTTTCTTTCTGCTCCGTTCGACTCTTTGTGCCTTCAACAAGATCGGGAACCAGTCTCAAGCTCGATTCGCCGATCTCTATAGATTTTGTATAAGAATTAGTCTTACTATCTGACGCTAAATTCTTATCATCAGTAGATATTGTAACGATATTGCTGCTTTGAATTTCTGCTCTATTCTTAGATTCAGACCAATCAGTCGAAATTGTTTCTTGAGGCTTTTTATTGTGTTTTAAGCTATTATTGTTTGAGCCCACTCTGATATTGCTAACAAAATCTTCGTAGTCTCTGTTCTTGGGTGCAGCTGTTGATGTTTTTAAATCAAAGTTAACGATATCCGGTTGATGCATGGTTGATTTAAAAGAATCCGTTAACGCAGGTGTTTCTTTACTCGTCGACGCTTCGTACTTTTGTGCTGTTTGATCAACATGAACGTTAAAAATTGGGTTTTTTGCTAGAAGTTTCTTCATCATTTCGGATTTTGGTCTTTCCAAGCTGTTGACGTATGAACTACGAGATACTTTCATGTCGTCTGGAATGTTTGTATCATAGGTCATTGTAAGTTTTTCCTCATATTTGATTGGTTTAGTTTCAGTTACTGTTGGTGATGTGTGCGATTCTTGGCTGCTTTCTAATGAACTAGAATTGTTACCGTCAGATGTTGATTTAGCAAATTCGGATACAAGTTTCAAATGGACTTTCAAGTTTTCGTCCATTATTCTACGCGCCAAATGGTCAGATGTTTCCTGATCATCGCTTTCTTGAGTTGAATCTAAATTAGTTTGAGATTTACGCATAACAATTTCTTGTGATCCATGTTTATTTGAATCCATTGAACTATTTGAACCCTTAACGATAGCATCTTCCAAATTACCAAATTCTGATCCTTTCTTTAGACGATTTCTTTGGAATGTATTTAGTCCTTCCATTGCGGAAGTTTTAGCGATATTCAGACTGAGCCGGGGTTCCTTTTGTTTTAATACAACTCCTTTATCTGAATCTATCATGTCTGGTAGCACATCATCAGAACCTGAATCAAAGAATGTTGTCTCAACTACAGACATCGCTTTCCTCTTCTTAGGCGATAACGTACTCTCTTGGATTTCAGCATCATCTGCGGAAATATCTAAGCTCTGAGCTCTTTCTAAAGTACCTGTAGATGGCTTACTAGTTTTAGCTCTCAATTCGAATCTAGATAGATCACCCAGTGAAGCAGCTTTACGTTCACTTTCGTCCAAAATTGATGCATCGTCTGAAGTAGAACGTCCCGTGTCGTTTAACGGTGAACTATGTATAGTTATGTCACTGTTGTTTAGTTCTATTGTAGTAGACCCTTTATCACTTTTGTCACTATTATTCAAAGATACCACCGAATGAACGTCTTGATTCGATGAAAGATTAGATTTCGAATCTTCAAAATAATTGTTTAGAGAATCGCTTTCCCTCTTGAAAGGTTTTCCAACAATATCATCAATGTCGTCTTGACTAAAATTTATAGATTCATCGAGGCGCGATTTTGTTTTATTTACTTTCGGAGTTGAAGTGTTATATGACGTCACTGATTTATTTGATGTAAAGGAGTCATGCAGGAGACTTGAATGATGCTTCTCATTCTTCAAGAAGTCATGTAAGTTTTTCATTTGCTCCAGTATGCTGTCGTCACTTTTATTCTTCTCTGGTTCTGGAGGCGAAGGTGCTTTACCTTTAGATTTCTTCGGTTTGGGAGCTTCTTCTTTCTTATGCTCAACTTTTTCCTTCTCTTGAACAAGATCCGCTGAACTCTTTCTGTTACTTCTTGCTGCTTTTGCTGCATCGAACATGTGCTGAGGTAACTCTTGGGGTATACCGTTTTCGTCTCTTTTTATGCCACTAGAATTAAGATCAGTTCTAGTGAATGATGATGATAGAGACGATGTTTCGGAAGTTTTTGACGTTTCATGGCTGACATTTACTTCAGACTCTGTCGTTTTCACTCTCGCATTTGGTATCGGAGGCGCGATTTTCTCCCTCCTCTTTGCGACGACTGGTTTCTTTTGTTCAGTTTCATTTTCATGTTTGATTTGTGCAACGGGCGCTAATCTTTGTGGCTCTGGCTTGTCAGGTTCGTCGACTGAATTTTTTTCAAGTACAACAGCGCCATTTTCGATACTTTTCTGTTTCAATACGCCATCATCGGGTACATTTGGTGGCAGGACTCGAATACCGAACTTCATGCCTCGTTTGGGATCATATTCTCTTTTCTGTACTTCCGCGTGCTCATAATGCGCGATTCCATTTTCAGGTTGAATAATTTGAATGTCGCTTCCAGTAGAATTTCTATTTTTGTTTCTCTCTGGTTTGTTGAAGCTCGCCGGTGTGTCGGAATGCCGCGCTTTGTTTGCAAGCTTAGAATTCTTTTCGTTTTCTCGCTCTAACGTAGTAGGCGGATCTTTTTTCTCTTTCTTATTTCTTTCCAGTGTGGTGGTTATGATTTTTTCCGTGATTATTTTTTTAATGCCTCCCTTGGTATGTTTAGTTTCAAGAGTAGAATTGTTTGAATGCGATGTGATAGGTGACTGCGGGGGATGTAAGAGTTTCCCTTCTTTTTCAAGCTGTAAAAAAAGAAAAAGGATTCGTTTTAAAAAGTCGCTAATGCATTATATTTAAGATATCAGAATCAGTTATTGATTGAACACTATTCTATCGCATTCCTACTAAATATACAAACACAAAGTCTGAAGATGTTACAGGTAAAAAATAATTAAAATAATTATACATATAAATAATTAATTTATATGCTGGCATCGTGCAGTCGCAACCAAATAAAAATTTATTCTATTGTCTAATCACTTGTGACTTTCTTCAATTGAATTCAAAACAATAACCACGCTACATTCCATGCCGTAGGCGACATGATTGTATTCCAAACATTTCAATCATATAAAACGTCGTATATACAAATAAATGTCAGGCTATAAACAGCCTAAGCATGCTCTCATTAGATCTCATTACTGTGTATCAAATTAAAATTTTACATTATTTCGAAGTCGATTAAATAAACAACAAAATTTAATAGAACCATTATTTATTAAGAACTATAAGCTATTAGAGATCAAATTGTACTGATGATTGATATTATGATTTTATATAATTTGTATGGGAAATTATAGCCTGTTTGGTGTTACGCATACTTTTGTTCACGAATCGTCTATTGTTTTATTCATTTGCAAGGCATAGACGTCGTGACAAGACCTGAGTCCTGAATACAATTATTATATAAGTCGGAATAGGAGCGGTTTGCATAGTAATATATTGCATATAAAAAGTTAATGTCTCAGGGCCTCACAGCGCAATGATTAGAGCCATCAAATGGTAGGAAAGTCTCAGGTTTGATACTCACCCCTTGAGACATAATAAAACCTTTTTTAGGACGAGCTTTACGATTATTTACATAATTTTATTTATGATATATGTCTGATTTTATAATCGAGTTTGCCGAATACCGAATAAGGCCTATTAATACATCGTGGGCCGTGACGTATTAAATATATATGTTTTTAATAAATGTTAATAGGTGGCGTTGATAACAGTTTTATCGTTTCTAATTCACCCTGTCTACATGTTTTGTAAGTAGTATATGTCATATGATATGCCGTCAGTAAAAATTCCATGTATTAAATTTAATAGGTTTTAATGAATACTTATATTTTGGTCACACTAATTAAACGAAATCCATACACATTGGTTTGTTAGAGACATCAGCTGAGGTGTTCTGAACTCTTTGCAAGACACTAGTCGTTCCTACCGATGATATTCACGGAGTTGGAAATTCGATACGATCTGATACGGTTTGTTGCTGTTAGCGGCTAAGGTGCTGAATTGAGAAGTCATTAGTTTAAGATGAACCAAAGTGTGGACACTAAATTAAAGTCGACGTTAAGTTTAAGTGCGTTACGCATGCATCAAAAAATGTTTAAGCTTGATTTGATTCACTATTAACCTACTTTAAAATTAATATTATGATATTAATGAGTAATTCTTACCGTGTTAACATCGCCCGTGGAACCAGCCCTTTTCATCAAAGGATGGTGGACTCTCCAGCCCTCCCCACTGATCCGTCCGCCTTCCACGATCTCTAACTCCACCGGATAAGGAGACGCAAGGGAGAGGATAGCGACAGCGTCCTCTAGTGGTGTGCCAGTGAACTCTATTTTAATACTTTTAATTTTGTCTCCTGGAAATTAAAGAATAATACTTATTAATATTTTTGCCAAGATTGCTTAATACCTTTAAATATTTTTATGTTTTTTTTTTAATATGTCTTGAGGCAAAAGTGAAAATAAGCAGGTTTTTTTTTTCGTAATAAAATTTTATCTGATACCGAATATTCAAATAAGACTCTATCATTCATAATTAGTTTTATAATAACAGTAGGAAAAAGATACATTGATACAATTATAATTTTAAAGAAAAATCTAAAATTGATATAAAGACAGACATCTTAGTATTTGTAAAGCTGACATTTAGTTATATTAGGTCCGTAAGCCAACAAGATTTTGACTTTGCAACGTATTCTTTCCCATAATATAACTCTAAAGATATTTTTATCTTTGCCTATTAATAATTTTAAAAGTTAAGATTAAAAAAATATATATATATATGAAAAATAAAAGTTTGTATTCGTTTATTACCATACAAGACTCATAATAAATCTATATACTGTGTAATTAAAGGTGAAAAAACAAAGTTTCAGAGTTAAGATTATTTAGATTTTAATAAATCAATTATTATTATTATTGCATACCGGGTTGTAACTTCGCGGCGGCTGCGGGACCGCTCCTCAGTACGGAGTGAACACACACTCCATCACGAGCGCCACCTCCACACGTCAGACCCAGACCTGTGAAGTCGCGCGCCCACAGCTTTACGCGGCGCACTCGTGCACGCTGGAAATTAAAAAAAAGATAACGTTATTTCATTACAGCTTACAGATTTTAACATATCAAAATAGTATTTGTTTAATGAGTGTCTATCACAATATATGTTGAAATAGTGAAATAAAGTAGTTAATTGTCTATGGGAACATATTAATGTACCTATAGTATATTTCAATCACAAGAGCCAAATAAGATAATAGCCGAACGAACAACATTTAACATTTAAATAAATAAATATATAGATAAGCTATTTCTGTTGTACATTTCACTATATAAAATATTTAAAAAAAAAAACGTATATGTACGTAAATACTTGTACGCACTGGGCCTATAAATAGAAGACGAATTTAAGTTTATAATGAAAATAATTACATAAATACTAATGATACAATTGAACCTTTAGACTCAAAACAAAATTATTAATTAACATTATTATACACAGGTGGTATAGATCTAAACACTCATCAAATTAATTATTTGTTTATAAAATAACAATAAAAAATATAAACCAATTTGAGTTTTTTGCTGTCTGTACTCTTAATCTTACGCACACCAAGACATCTTGTAAGCGTCACGCACTCATATACATGCAAATAGTAGTTAAACGTGAAGGGACCTTCGAGAGTGAATACATCTATAATTATATAATAAGTATGATTTGGGTGTTATCCATTGTGTGATAATATCGTACAGCATACATTAGAAAGTCATATTTTTACAATCAGCCAAAGGACTATAGACCCAGTCACTATGATATACTGCGTTCTATGTCATATCTCTATATGTCTCGGCATATATCACATTACAAAATATTTTTCAATACTAAATTGCGTGTTATAATTTGATGATTTATAAGGTAAGTAAAACATTTTAAAATTAAGAATGCATATCTAATTCGTATCTTTTAAACAAACTTTCCAACATCCTATTCCAATGGAAGTAGGAAAAAAGATAAACCTTAGATTTACGTATTTCATGTGATTTGCTAATAACACAGCTATATTCCGCACTACTAATAGTTTATGATTAATATATCTTTATTTATAATACAACACTATTACACTTAACTACTTATTTCCACTTTAATTTTAAATTCCGATAAAAGTTTCGACGTTCAGAACGCCATTTTTTCACTAATTCACAATGAATATCATAGATTAATAGAGTTCTCAATTTTGTAGTTATATTATAATTATAAATTCAATTTCATATAAATAAATATAACGTACGTTAATGTTCTTATTATTTTTGTATTACGATAAAACCGACTGAGCCATTTTAAAATAAACGAACAATAATAGTTTCTGATATCATTTATTTCGTTATAACTGATGACCTTAATGACGTGAGAAATAAGGAAGTTATTAATCAGTTAAGTTATATAAAGTACCAGTGTAAATAAACGTACTTTATATAATAAAAAAATATATTATAAAAGTTTATACAAAAACTATAAAAAAATAAAATACTAATATCAAAATTATTATATGGATTTCGAGAATCACGTGAATCTTAAAGGAAGATTAGGGGTTTAAATCCGATCAAGCATCATTGTTTTTTAATCTGTGTTTATAATTTATCTCGTACGTTAGTGAAGGAAGACATCGTGGGGAAACCTGCATTTTTGTCATATAAGTGAGTTTAAAACCTCTCAAGAGGCCCTGGCCCAGCAGTGGGATAACTTTATAATATTTATTTCTACTTACTTATGACTATAATTATTTTTCTCTCCAAATGATTGTATATATTTAATATTCATTTAATTTGGAATTTCTTAATAGATATATGTATCTATATATGTACCAATTCGAATATATTAATTTTGTAACGATAATGATCAATAATTCTATATCTTTTTACTTTAAAAAATCACAATTATTTTAAAACAACAATGCAATTATATGATTTAATTTTTTTTTTATTTCGTAATTTTTAATACATATTGTGTTTACCAATAAAAATAAATATAATTATCTTCGTTTTAATATTATGTATCTCAGTTATTGTACTATTGTCACTCCTGTTGGTGTTCATTAAAAATTTAAGTCTCATATTCTCTGTATATATATCTGTTTGTACGCAACGTACAAACAGATTTCATTACGATGAATAATGAGTTAGATTAATGATTTAATTTGTTTATCATTACTTACGAGATTTATTACGACGGTGTAATGACATCATTCTATAATACCTTCTCGGTTACCTACATCCGTGTACAGTGTGCTTTAATCCTTCGTTAATATTTGAGATATTTTTATACTGTGGTGCGAATCATCAAAATTAAATTAGGCACTATACAAATTTTCTTAGCATGCGTAATGTAGACAATTTAAATAGGTATTTATTTAAACATCTAACTAGCAGTACGTTTTAAGAGATTGTACAAATGGGCCACGTAATGGTAAATGCTCACCAACGCCCATAGATAATAGCGCTCGAAGAAATTATTAACCATTCCTGACACCGACAGTGCACCTTGGGAACTATGATGTTATGTCCCTTGTGCCTGTAGTTAAACTGGCTCACTCACCCTTCAAACACTAACAAAACAATACTAAATATTGTTGCTTGGTGCTGAAATGTATGATGAGTGGATGGTACCTATCCAGACAGGAAAAAATTACCACCGAGTTTTACAAAAACAAACATTAAAGTCAGACCGTTATTTGAAAATCGTTCCTGATAAACATATCGAGTCAGTATTCAATGACGACCTCCGTGGTCGAGTAGTGAGTACACCGGTTTTCATGGGTACGCCACTCCGAGGTCCCGGGTTCGATTCCCGGCCGAGTCGATGTAGAAAAAGTTCATTAGTTTTCTATGTTGTCTTGGGTGTTTGTGGAATCGTTACTTCTCATTTTCCATAACACAAGTGCTTTAGCTACTTACATTGGGATCAGAGTAATGTATGTGATGTTGGCCAATATTTATTATTTTATTATCTAACCTAACTTAAGGTCGCCCTTTATAACCGACGCCCGTTTGACGTGCAGTAAAAAAACCTCATAGTGTTTATAGTTCCGACTATACTACAAAGGAGACATTGATACCCTAATGGAGCTTCGTTCTTGGAAAAATTTACGACTGCCGAGTCCTTAGCTCTATTCGCACAGACGTAATAAAGAGATAAGATACTAGTGTCATTATTGTGAAATATATTTCTTGGTATCAATATACCATCGAAATAGACACTCTATTAGGTTTTTCGCCTCTAGTAAGGAAAAATCTTAAACATTGACCTGGTTTTTCGATAAATCTTTCCTAGAAGATTTCAATGTAAGCTACAATGATATAAAACTCATCCCAAATTTTAAAACCGGTTAGGCTATTCTGTAACAAGAAACTCGAAACTCACCGCAGAACACCAGCTTGAAATATCAGAATGTGATTTCTTTTTTTTTATTTTCAAAGGTCTACAAAACAAAATGACAATCAAAATAATACATATGATTACATTTGTCATGATGTTGACACGACATGCGTTTAAAATTAAGTACCAATTAGCGTCGAGTCCATGACAGCAGCAGAGACCAAGCATACAATATTTTTTTTTGGTTTTTCTTATTTATTCTATTGAAATACTTTTTTTAGAACATATTTATGATGTGATATACCACAATGACTATAATAATTATAAAAATTATACGAATCATGTATGTATTTAAATGGTGTATCACCACCGTCGGTTGTGAACATTTCACGAGTGAGATACGACGTGATTTCTTACAGAATCGGACTGCGGCAGCATTCGTAGCATCAATAGCAATTAGCAAATTTAAACAATAGGTACTCAGTAACTAAATTTGACACTTGGATTAACAAAAGCGGCATGAGGTGCAACCGGCGGCCTTATCAGAGGCAACCTTTGGGCAGAGAAGATTGTAAAATGCGTGTGGGAAGGGGTACAATCCTTTTTTTATGGCATTGGTTGGCGGACGAGCATATGGGCCAACTGATGGTAAGTGGTCACCACCGCCCATAGACAAAGGCGCTGTAAGAAATATTAACCATTCCTTACATCACCTAAAGTCGCTTACCGCCGTCTGTACGCATAAATATTTCAAATAACGCAACGGATTTTAATGCGGTTTTTATCAATAAACAGATGAACAGTGATTCAAGAGGAATGTTTATATGTACAATATAAGGATATTATAGTGGAGAAAAGCCGAGAACTTTATCTTTCACTGTCGGTAATAAAAAATGATATTTTTTTATATGTGTCAAACTAAATCTATACTAATATTATAAAGCTGAAGAGTTTGTTTGTTTGTTTGTTTGAACGCGCTAATCTCAGGAATTACTGGTTCGAATTGAAAAATTCTTTTTGTGTTGAATAGACCATTTATCGAGGAAGGCTTTAGGCTATATAACATCACGCTGCAATTATTAGGAGCGAAAAAAAATATGGAAAAAGTGAAAAAAGCGGGGAAAATTATTCATCCTTGAGGGCTTCCGTTGCGTGCGCTGCGAAAACGGTTGAATATATCAAAAATATATGTATGAAAGAATTATTCCTCTTGAAATGATCTAAAAAAATGTCTGCGACAGTATATGTCTATCTTTTAAGATTAACTCACTAGAACCGTTTTTATGGTAATCAAATTTGGTCGAAATCGACGCGCGTTCGGCTCCCTTCTGAGCGTTTGTATGCAGCGTTATTTGTTTTTGCGATATAATATCGTCGTGTATAGTAATACTTTTTAAATACTATTTAATTTTGTTTTAAGGATAATATTTTGGTTCTAATAATTTCACAATTATTAACACTTATTTTAGTTTGGATGTAGATAAAATAAATTATAATTAGGTGTCATAGTTTTCTTTATAGTATTGTTTGGATTAAGGATAGTATTTTGTTTCTAATAATCCATACTATCCATACTTCCATACTATATAATATTATAAATGCGAAAGTAACTCTGTCTGTCTGTCTCGCTTTTACGCCAAAACTACTGGACCGATTTAAATGAAATTTGGTATACAAATAGTCTATGTGCATGAAAAGGACATAGGCGTTTTAATTGGAAAAAATGCTGTAAAGGGTTGAAAAGGGGGATGAAAGGTTGTAAGTTGTTGAAAGTATTGTCATTTTTAAACTAGAAGCATAAAACTTATATTTTAGACTGTACACTTATAAACTAACATATCATGACACCCACTAAGAAGGGAATTTTGGAAATTATACCCCTAAAGGGGTGAAATAGGGGTTGAACTTTTGTATGGAAGTCCGTCATTTTTTAAGTTGGAAACATAATACTTTATTTATAGGATACTTATTAAAAACGAGTACATAAATATTTAAGCGTTTCTGCATATTCTACTCCTAAGGGGGTGAAACAAGGGATGAAAGTATATATGATAGTCCGTAATTTTTTAAGTTAGAAACACGAAACTTTATTTTTTTGATACTGATTAAAAATGACTAGATATGTATTTAAGCGTTTCTAGATAATCTACCACTAAGGCGGTGAAATAAGTGTTGAAATTTTTTATGGGAGTTTTTTTAAGTTAAAAGCATGAAACTTTATATTTGGGATACTAATTAAAAATTAGTAAATACGAATTTAAGCGTGTTTTGATATTCTACCACAAAGGCGGTGAAATAAGGGTTGCAAGTTTTTATGGAAGTCCGTCATTTTTTAAGTTAAAAAATGAATGTTTATTTTTGGGATACTGATTAAAATGATTAAATACGTATTAAAGGGTTTCTCGATATTCTACCTCTAATGGGTTTAATAGGGGTTGACATTTCTTATATAGATTAGTCTGGAAGTCCGTCATTTTTTTAGTTTGAAGGATTAAATTTTATTTTTGTGTTACTGATTAAAAATGAGTAAATACATATTTAAACGTTTCTTAATATTCTACCTCCGAGGGGCTGAAATAAGGGATGTAAATTTTTTATGAAAGTCCGTCATTTTTTCAATTAAAAATATGAAACTTTATTTTTGGGATACTGGTTAAAAGTGAGTAGATACGTATTTAAGCATTTCTGCATATTCAACCTATAAGGGGTTTAATAAGAGTTGTCTTTTTTTATATAGTTGAGTATGGAAGACCGTCATTTTTGAAGTTACAAGTAGGAAACTTTATTTTAAGGCTACCGATAAAAAAAGAGTTGATTCGCATTTAAGCGCTTTTGGATATTTTACGCCTAAAGGGAGAAATAGGGATTGACATTTCGTATAAAGGATAGCCTGGAAGTCCGTCATTTTGAAGTTAGATGCATGATATTTTATTTTTGGGCTACTGATTAAAAATGAGTAGATACGTATTTAAGCGTTTCTGAATATTTTACGCTTAAGAGGAGAGATAGAGGTTGATATTTCGTATACAGGTTAGTCTGGAAGTCCGTCATTTTTGAAGTTAGCAGCATGAAACTTTATATTTGGGCTACTGATTAAAAATGAGTAGATACGTATTTAAGCGTTTCTGAATATTATACCCTAAGGGCTAAAATACACACCAATGTGGTATATAAAGAGATCTTACATTAACGTAATTTTTGAAGTTCATTTGTAAATATATTTATATTCTACGCGGGCAAAGCCGCGGGTAACAGCTAGTGTCGTATATAGACCCTTATACTTCCCGTGTGAAGTCGGATCGAAAAGTTAGTTTATTTATAAAAGATAGATTAGAACAATACTTGACTCTAACGGTCAAATAAACTTTTGCGTCCAAGAATTCGAACGAAATTCCTGTTTGTGATAAAAATGTTTCATCTTGGCTATAACGACTAAACTATAATGATATATTAACGATTCGATGACTAACTTGATATTAATTTGTCCGTCGGTGACTACATTCTTTGAAAAATCGATTAAATAACCGCAATAAATATTTGAAATAAAAATATAAATGTCAGAGGAAATAGATAAGAAAGAATTGAGTAACAGTTTATTTATTTAAATAACCATTCGGGTGAATGTTTGCTATAAATTTGTATAGAAATAGAATTTTTTTAATGAGCTATACATATACATAAAAAATAAATTAATATATTATGTATAAGTAAGGAATATCAAACAACCGTATTTTTTATATTTTTGTATGTCTGTTCGTCCGCAGCTAATCACAATAGTGTTGTCTTTCAGGCATATTATATAAATTGAATTGTATTTAATTAACATAACTTTGTATTTGAAATATTGGAAAGTAACTACTGCCGGTTCTTGCCGGTTCTTGCCCGTTCTTCAGAACAATCTATATTCCAAACCAATACCAATAAATGACGATTCAAAAGTATTTGTACAAGTCTACTTTAATTAATTATATTTTGATTTTATTTGATTTAATGAATAAACAAATTGATTACAAATGTAAATATATTGGATGATTCTAGGTAGTATTCCAAGGTACCGTTTAGTCCTCATTTCGTCAAAATCAGTTGAGTCTAGAAATATTTATAAAGACTTAAAGTTACCGTACATATTTGTTACCAACTAAGACACTAGGCATGTAAGACTAAAATCATTAAACATCAGCACATTTTTGAATTTTATTTTTCGTTTTGACATTAAAACTATAATGATATGATTTGATGATACGAGTTGTGATTACATGGAAAATGTAATAAATCCTGCTTGGTACACGATTATCCAGGGTTCATTTATGTGTTGCAAGTGGCAAAAAAACGAGTTGTGTCGTCGTGACTCCCGATTGGATATTATGTATTACATAACAGACAAAAAAAATTAACAACATTTGATAATAAAATGACAATGAAAAACTTGTTATTAAAAATCCCATGTGAATTGAAATGATAACATAAAATAAGTTTAAATTATATTTTATAAAATCGTATATAATAGAAAGAGATAGAGGAACGAAAGACAGAGAGGGAACGATCTCCTTCCTTATGCTATGATTTTCAAGAACTTCGTTCCAAAAACCGAAATAATGGCGACTATACTAACACTTAGTGTTTACGTGTCGTTCCTGTTCTATTCATTTGTAAAGACGACTCATTGCAATTACTAGCGTCACCTATTAAGTCTGAATGGTGACCGTTTGGCAAGTGTCCCACCGTTACTATCCATTAAACATCAATTCAACTTAGGGCTACTAGCTCTCCTATTGGGTATTGTATTGGTCCAAGTGCCTCGTTACTTAGAGTTCCAATGTCTTGGAATCAAACCTCAGATTGGGCCAATAATTAAAATATCGCTATGTAATTAAGATCCATTATAATTTATTCTCTTATTTGAGTTAAGACGATTTAGGATAAAAACACGATGTTTATTAAAAAAATATAGGAACGTTTTGTGCTGAATTGGCGTTCTATTACAAGAGATACAAACTTAGTATCAAAAAGCCTAATTACATTTCATTTATAATATGCACACCATACATAAAAAAATATCCTGAGTTTTTCTGGCGAAAAATTTTCAGCGGCAGTCCAGAACAAAGGCAGTGTTTACACTCATGTGCCTTGGAAAACAAGTAAAACTTTTGGTCTTGCGCGGTGGATTATTTGAGTGCATTCGTCACTAAAATGTCCTCAGCGCACTTAGCTATTGTTCATTGAGAATAGCGTGGAATCAATGAGCGCAGAACCTACCTCATTAAATGGTTTTGTAAGCAACTGTCTCACACGATTCACGTGTTAGAACGTCGACAGTACCAGAAACCTCAACCTACACACACATAAACCAATCTGTATGGAAAATATGAGGAAACATACATGCAATTAACATTTTGTGATTTATTATAGATAACACTCTAGTCTATTACAGCCAAAAACTATAAAAAAAAGAAAATCGTATAACGGTAGTCAACAATTTAAGGGTCTGAACGTGCCTAAATATACATATCGATAAGATTGCCAACCCTATCGACCGATGCCTTCCATTTTAATGTAGAATCATGCGTTTACATTCACTTGAGTGTTGCCATTTCACAATATCCCGGCATAATTTCATCGCAACTAGATATACGCTGCAAAAACGGCTAACGTCATTCCGATCACATGCCAACGCAACACGTAGCGAATTGATCTCGACTCTCGACGCGATGGCATTCTAGTATAATATGACATTGACGTGTGACAAGCGTAATATTACAGCACTATTATTTAAAGCTTATTCATTTCTTGTGAGGTTGTAATACTGAATTATAGTTATATTCAAATTTCAGAACCTCGGTAGGGCTTTGTGCAACAGCAGTACTTAGTATTGTTGTGTTCCGGTTCGAAGGGTGAGTAAGCCAGTGTAACTACAGGCACAAGGGACGTTACATCTTAGTTACCAAGGTTAGCGTAAAGTCTACGGGATGCGGTGATTACTTATAATTAGGCCGCCCATTTTGCACGTCTGCCTACCGATGCCATTAAAAAAATAATATTGTTGTTTCGATTTAAATGCCATTGTGATTTTGTTTATTTGAGTACGTTTGTGCATATGTGTGTATGTATGTATGTATGTATGAATGAATGAACATAAGTATGATTATTTTTAGATTCAGTATTAGCGGTAATTCATATTTCTGTGAAGAAAAATAATAATTTCATCTCTTAATATAATAATATAGTTTATTGAATTTCTAACGAAATATTATGACACAAATGGGACGCTGGTAGAAAAAAAAACCAAAGTTGTGTTAAAGCATAATTAATATATATATATTAATTCGGTTGCCGAATGATATACTCAGCCTATTTGTAATCGTAAAGTACGAGGCATTCTTCGATATATCTAACGTAAACCTTTTTTTATAGTTGACAACACTAATAATACAGATTTGTATTAATTACGTAACAAATAAGTCTTAAATAAAATAATAAGCAGTTACTATTTCAATAATTTAAATTAAAAGTGCAATTATTAATATGTTTTATTAAATTAATGAATATAAAATAGAATTCGATACTAATATATTGCTGAGTACAGCAAAGGTATTGCACCATGCATCCTTATCTTGAGGTTTTTTTTTAAATAAATATAATAAAACTAATAACTAAAAAAAAATTAGTAAAACCTCTTCGGTTGATTAATTACCTGTAGATGCGAGTCGTCTTTACATTGCTCTGGTTTGGTGAATTCAGCGTGTAAGGCATGCGTCTTGCCACCGAGAGGAAGGGTTGGAGCCTCGTGCTGCCAATTCTTTTCCTCTTGTCTGAACCCAGGGTTATCGAAGGCGAACTCATCCTTGACTGACTCAGGGTCTGTTGTGAAGACTAGATGCTTGCCTGTTGACAACAAAAAAAATAGTTAAAATTATTTGTTCATTTATTGATTTATAATTTTTATAATACTGTAATGTTTTTTTATAAACACATAACATTTAAGACATATTTGAAATCTTAAGGCCTCACTTCGAGATCGTAAATTCTAAAATTAATGGTGATCGCCCGTGTTTGAACCCGTAATCATTGGTTAAGATGCACGCGTTCTAATCACTGGGCCTCCAATAACTCTCATTATGACGTATCACCTATTGTTTTCTTTACAAACCCTATATTTCGCTACATACATATACAAACATACGTACAATATGTTATCAAATTCAACTTGTAACGTAGAATTACTACCCATTCACTAATGATAACCGTTGAATTGATAATTAATTATATGTTAAAACATATTCGTTGTCAAGTAAAAACAAATTAATTAAAATTAAAATATGTTAAAAAGCCGACCAAGTGCGAGTAGTACTTGCGCACGAAGGGTTCCATACCATTCTTATAAAAAAAGGCAAAAAAATCATGATGTGTTAAATTTAAATATTTTTTTTACTCTGTTTTTTAGTATCTGTTGTTATACCAGCAACAGAAATACATAAGCTGTGAAAATTTCGAATGTCTAACTATAACGGTTAATGAGATACAACAGACGGACCGACGGACGAACAGCGGAGTCTTATAGGGTACCGTTTTACCCTTTGTGTACGGAACCCTAACAAGAAACGACTTTTCGACGAAATGAGAAGTAAGTCGTTACGTAAATTCACATATAAGTGCATATCAACGCGTTATACAAGAGATTGTATTTGGATTGCTGCGTTACAAATCGAAATGTTGAATGATTTCCTTTGGACGTCGGGCGACTCTAGCTGAGATCGTTTAACTAACTATTTATTTAAATAAATAAATAGTTAGATATTTTATTGAGGCTGAAGAGGTATGTTTTATTTTTTGGTTTGGTTTTTATTGTGCCAAGAGGGCACAGATTATTTCGCCAATATCACGTGCGAAAGGTTTTTAATTTGGACGCGATAATTATATTATATTGACCTTTTTGTGTGTTAGATCACCAATCTATTGATTTTCGTAAATTATCCGCGGTATTCCCTGGTGAGATCTATACGAACGGTATGTGAGTTTATGATATGGTGTATATGAATTAGACAGTATTTTCTAAAAATATATATGTAGTCCAGTTAATATTAGCGCACTTCGCTTGGCATGAATAAAAATAATTACAGAGTTTGTTTTTAACATAAAAAAAAAAGATTTCTTACTAGATATATATATAACTAGACTAGATAATATATCATATAAAGTAATTATATTATAATCTCATATTATGTGCGTATCAGATATTATTTATATATTAAAACTAGCTGTACCCGCGACTTCGTGTGCGTTGTTTGAATTTAAGTTATTTGGATATTGTAGCCTGATTTTATTTTTAGTCTATATATATTTCTAAAATAAAAGTAGCCTAAGTTACTCCTTATTACATCCGCTATCTGCCAGTGAAAGTCCCGTCGAAATCGGTTCAACCGTCCCAGAGATTAACCAGAACAAACAGACAGACAGACAGACAGACAGACAAAAATTGTAAAAATGTTATTTTGGTATATGTAGCGTGTATACATACATATCCATTTAGTAAAAATAGGTTATTTCAATAGTACAAACAGACACTCAAATTTTATTATATGTATAGATAAGCTCTTAAAAATCTAAGCGATCAGTCCATGGATTATCTGCATATATTTCCCATCGCATCGCGTATCCGTTAGTGAAATAGCCTTAAACGGCAATCGTTTAGTGAAAGCTGATCAATAGTTAAACGACATACGCCGGTCATTATGAGAGAGAAAAAAAATACCGCAAATATTTATAAAGTTAACTCAGTAGTTAAAAATTAGAAAGTTAGAACGTTTTAATTGGGTTTTATTACATTCATGCTTGCTTTTACAAACGACTTTGCGTTAAATTTGTAATTTTATTATGTTGTAGTTTTCGCCCGCTGCTTTGGCTGCGTGAGACGGTGGGGTTTTTAATATCACGCAACAACAAGCAATCGAACAAACTTACTGACTTTTGCATTAATATTAGTTAGGATAGTGATTAATACGTTTGTATTTTTTTTATCTGAAATAAACAAATTTAAATCTGTATGTGTGTGCTTTCATAGTATCCAATATTCATGTTTTAATTGTAATTTATTTTTGATTAGTTGCGCTTAAAACGATCCCGGCAGCTCGCCTGTTCGAATTTCAGCGTAACGTTACATAACATCCTCACTGACGAGCATGAATTAATAATAAACAAATATTTAAAGAAAAAAAAAAAAAATGTATGATTAGATTTAGAGCACTCGCCTGAAGTCAGTTTTTTTTACAATGTTGGACAAACTGTATTACAGGTTACGAACTTTAAAACTCAATTCTTCTAACTTATTTATGTTATTCTCGAATATTAACTGTTGCTATACTGGCGAATATTCCCAGTGAGAGACCTCCCTTAGGAAGATAGAATAAAATACACACAGTACATACAAACATTACCGTCTTTACCATAGGGCACACGGGGCACGTGCCCAGGGCCCCCATCCTTAGAGGGCCCCGAAGAACCAACAATTTGTTTCACACGTTTATCCTCACGTTGACTGCTATACATTATAATTTCAAAATTGTCATATTTGTAAGAAATAATAACCATATTTATCAAGAAGCTAGTGACGATAGTCGATATTAAAAGTAGTAAGATATAGACGTGATCATTATGATAGAAATAGATATATCAAGCCGTCATAATAAGGTTGTACAACCAATCAGTTTCCTACGAATTTTTGAAAATTACCGCACTATTTATTTGAAATTATACTTAGACCTGGCCTTAAGCAAATTATGTGTAGTAAATATATACCAAAAGGGCCCCATATACATGGGTGCCCAAGGGCCCCAGCATAGCTTGAGACGGCTCTGCATACAAACCAGCCATACCTTTTAAAAATTAAATACTAACACACCTACTTATTGAGTACTGTTACTCTCATTACTTATCTATTAAAAAAAAATTAGGAAGATACAATACGTCGCAACGCTCGGTTAGGTCATACTTATACCGAGGACTTAATACCTTTTAGAAATTAAATACTAACATAGGCATCAACTTATTAAATGTGTATTGTTACTGTTATAAATTTAAAAATAGAATAAATTCTATAATTAAAATTGACAGCTCCTTAAACACAACTCATTTAATATTATTAATATAATTTATAACGTAAGTCTGGTATCGCAACGTAAGGCCTAGTTTTCACTGAGTGAAAAGATTAAGCCTCATTCACACGTATTGTGCTCATTACTATTAACAAAGCTTGTAAAGATTGCGTTCATGTTATGAAGCTATTTTGTAATTAAATTGAATCTGAAATTATAATTATCTACCATTAAGATAATAGCACTTATTTTTTAATTATTAAGAAAAAAAGTTATACCAACATTACGGATTTATACATAAAATATATTAATATACATACGTACTGGCTGTTTTGACTTAGATCTTGGTCAGTTCTAAGTATCTGCCATCATTAAATTAAATATAATTAAATAAAAATTTTATTACGTATATTTTTGTCGGCCCGGTTACCGGCCCTGCCTTTGAAAAACGGAAGTAATATATCTGTAATCCTTCTCTAAATATGGAATGTTTAACACAATAACAATAAACACTGAGCGTTTACAATAAAAAAGAAACGTCAAACGTACGAAGGTTAACAAGAAGAAAAACTAGTGTCGTGAAAGTGGCCCACTTGCTTAGATCTCTATTGAAAGCAACAGTCGATGTAGGTAGGGTGTTGATGTTGAATCGACACGTGTCATTTGTTACGTTCATTATTTTAACAGTATTAAAATAGTTATTATATTTTTTAGTATAGATGATTGTGATTAATCTTTAATATACCTTACAATCCTTTAATTACAACCTTACAATTAAAACTTCATGACTCTATTCAATACATAATAATAATATCATGAAATTGTTTCCAATGTATTTACAATATATTTTATGTAAAATAAAGGTATATTCAGGTACAATTTCAATAGATACTAATAAAAAATTACCTAATACAAATTCAATTCAATCTTGCACGATCGTCCCCTAGACTATTTCAAACGTGTGAATTAACTCGGTACACTGTCATTAGTAAGCGAAACGTTTAGAAAACTATCACCATTACGATATTATCGACTCGACATTATTTATAATTAGTGATTCGTTTGCGTACTAACACCTGCATCACTTGCGATCGTTATCATTTCCTATCAGCTGTTCTTAGAGGTCAATAAACTTTTATATCAATTAACTATTTTTACAAACGAACATTCAAGCTAGTCTCGAGTATCTAATATCTCTAAATCTGACTTGAACTTAAAAGACCGAATGAAGTTGCTGCTATTTCAAAAAAAAATCGTAAAATTAATTGGCATGGCGTCTATGATAAAGTTATTAATTACTTTCATAATATATTTATATAATATTATATACAAGGGTTTAAATAAAAACGCCACGATCATTTGAATTATACAATTCTAACCTAACCTAACCGAACGCATTAAACACAAATCCGATTTTAACAAAACTTTTTGCGTTATATAGTCCGGTTAGTCCCGTCAAGTTAGGGGTAACCCTTGCAATAATCCTAAGAAGCTAAAGAAATTACAAAAAATTAGCAGTAAATTGCTGGGCTAAGGCGTCTTCTCCCTTTAAGGAGTAGGTTTGGAGCATATTCTATTACGCTGCTCCAATACGGGTTGGTGGAATACACATGTGACAAAATTTCGGTGAAATTAGACACATGCAGATTTCCTCACGATGTTTTCCTTCACCGCCGAGCACGAGATGAATTATAAACACAAATTAAGCACATGAAAATTCAGTGGTGCCTGCCTGGATTTGAAAGCGAAATTATCGGTCAAGACGCACGCGTCCTAACCACTGGGGCATCTCGGCTCTTCTTTACATAATGGTTAGGTATACCATTACAATGAAATTGCGAAAAGTCCCGTTCGATCACATGTACGGAAAAAAATATGAATAGTTTCATATGGTATAGGCGATATAGCTTCAAGCTTCATAACGCATAGGGCAGTAATCAAATATAGCAAAGTATAAAATTCGACACGAGCGGAATCGTCGGACACAACTAGTTCAGTGTAAATCTTTGGAAACTATAATATAATTTTATGCTTGTAAAACGCTAGACGTACTGTAACTTAAACATACAATTATCTAACACCCAGGATGAAAATCCTGGGAAGAAGGAACGTTACTCAACCTAAGTCCAATATCCTACGTACCAGGACGTCATAAGCCGTGGCGGATTCATCCTTAGCGTTACATTCACTCTAAAAACGCCGCCTATTATCGAAATTATACACAAATAAAATATTTCGATATCGTTTTTAAGTACATAAAACGATTAAATTATAGCAGAAAATATAATTATTCATATTTTAGAAGATAATAAAATCAATATAGTGTGATTTTGTTTCTTCTAACCCTAATATTACCGCCCTGGACAAAAACCCCGAGTGTAGAGCCAGCGCTGATCATAACTTCAGAGGTTTTGCAAAACTTGTATAAATAAATATTTATTGGGTCAAATATATTAACGATTTTTTTTTAATGCTCCATAATCGAACCATGGAACTTCGCCAGTTTTATTGTTACACTATTATTGATGGTGAACGCATTCGAGTAGTTATTATTATTATTTATTTTGTTAATCTAATATAAATAATATATAAGCGTACATTTTGTGTTATTGGAAATTATAGAAAAGTATTAAAAAAATCACATGAAATGTATCGTTCTCGACATTTCTCGGTACAAATGCCACAATGCTGGGCTGATACTACCCGTCTTTTTAAAGAAATATCTTTGAGTTTATCTGGCTGATTTTTCTTAGTAAAACGACATAAGAACCTTACTGGAAGTTTATAAGTATAAATTAAATTTTAAGCTTATAAAATTATGATTCAAAATCGCTTATAAGAGTCTACATAAATATAATATTTCTTTTGATTGATCGAATGACATCACAATGGTGTGTTCGTAACGACATTGCGATGCGTTTGAAATATAAATTGCAATGTTTCTTTGAATGTCTTAACTAATTTGCAAATAAATGAAGCGGCTATATTGAATTGTCATTGTAATTCAATTTCGTTGTTAAGGAGTGCATTATTTATTTAAAAATGTTTGCTAAGATTTTTGCTTGTTTTTTTTTTTTATCTATTGGCTCGGCTTGGGTGTAGATCCGACTGTAATGCAGTAAAGGCTAACGGCCTGACGTTCTCTACTCCCTTAAGTGTGATGGCGCGTACTATTTACTACATTGTTATGTACATTATTATATATTATGAAAATTGTACGTATTTTTTACTTATTGGTATTCTTTAGTAATAAATAATTTCAATAGCCATGAATTTCGATTGTTTCCTATGACGATGACGTCATATTTTAAGCCCTGTCTGAAAATAATTATAAGAAAACTTGAATTCGTTAATCTCAATTCAAATAAGTGATTAATTTTTTTTTTAATAAAATTCGTACTCAATATATCTTAAATAACATTTCAAAGAGATTCAATATTATTGTGATAAGGACGAGTATTTAAAAGATAGTGTGAGTAAAGAGTTTGTATTTCAGTTGACGTTATACAAGACAAAGAAAAAAATATATATTTATTCAAAACTAAATGATCTCATATAAGAAGTATCCGCGTATAAATGCGGTCGCATATCTTCGATCAATCTATTACTGGAACGTTATAATAAATTATACCGTATAACCTATAACTAATAATATAATTAACCCACAAACACACGCACAGATATATACTTTAAAAAATTTAAGGCGCATACTATTTTCTGACTCATCGCGACATCTCTGAAACTAGATGTCAGATAGACTTGAAATTTAGCATAGTTACGCCTTTCTCGACGTTGATAGGAGTTTTTGGAAATTTCAACTTTAAGGGAGAAATGGGATGGTTGACTTTGTATGAATTTTAGCCGTACGTAGTAGTCAGGGCACGAAGTTAGTTGTACATAATATATATTTTACGGGTTACTGGTACCGAAGTGCTTTAGCCTTTTCGTAGGGAGAATTATCGTTTTAAACTTTTAAATATTAACTTAAGCAGTCTTTAAGTAATTGCAAAGTCCCTTTGATCGATGTTTATTTAACATCTCATTTACATGAAGTACGTATAATATGTATAAAATACGAACATAATGAAAATATGGACATAATGATTTTACTCTATTCAACGACAAATTCGTATATTATATTAAAAATTATAATATAATTAATTAAAAAAATTGGTGTAAAATAAATAAAAATTTCAAGTATGTATTAAATTAATATACATATGTGACATTTTTATTTATTTTTTACTTAATATAAATAATTTCGTGGAGGTCTTCGATAGAACCAAGAAACATATATATAGATCGTTAAAAAATAATTATTTTTAATCGACAACATACATACATCCGCAAAATTTGTGTAATCGATATTTCGATATTAAATCCATGTAATTCAATGACATGACAGTTCAACGGGCCGCCATGTTTGACGATTACGGGTGCGTTCAGAAAATTGTGTAAAGAATGATTATTGTTAGTTTTCACCATGTAAATAGAAAATATACTTTTTTTTACATACATTAGCAGCCTGTAAATTTCCCACTGCTGGGCTAAGGCCTCCTCTCCCTTGAGGAGAAGGATAATCACAACATTTATAAAAAATATATATATGAAAAGTAAATTATAAACCGTATTTGTTTAGTTTTGTTTTTCACGTGAGCAAAGCCGGATTTTAATCTAGAAATATAATAAATTCGCAAAAATTATAAAATATATCAAAATAACACAGCATACCCTCAAAATCGATTTCGTCAACTGACACGACTCACGAGTCAACGGCCGCGTAGGCGTTAAAACCGTACGAACAGCTTAAATATGAATTAAATTAAACATATCAAGATATTAAGAATCACTATATAAGAATAATTTATTTGCACAACAGATTATATATAAATTGAAATTAATGTAACAAAGGAGTACGAATATCTAAACTGCCAGTATTCTAATATGTGATTAAAATTCAAAAACTATGTTCCGTGTAATTGTTTAAACAATTAAGGCTAATATGTAAATTAAACGATCTAATTATGAAGAAACAACCGCATAATATTAAAATTTATAACATTATTTGCAATGATGTTCCTGTGTTTAGCGAGCATACAATTGTAGTCACAATCATGTTTAAATTCTAATTGATTCAGACACAGATACCGAAATAATTATTATTTATTAACTTTTTTTTTGTATTAGAACAAACACGCAAATGATTCTGCCAGTAAGTAGATAAAGGCACCATCCACACATCGGCACTTTGAGAGATGCTAAGTTATACATTCATCACACAATAAATACACCGCATTATATGGTTCACCATACAGATGATTATCTAACATTTGAGTGGATGATATCTATGTACTCAAACTCTTTCTGTTGCATGTCAGTTTTCCATCTCATCATATTATGTGAGTACACAAACTTTTGCACTACTATTTGAACCTGCGACTATACCCGAGATTCATAAAACTTTACCATCGCACTATTTTACTAAAGCACACAACGCCCCCCCCCCCACTTTTACCACTTAGAGAGGTGAATTAAAAAAAAGTATCCTATGTGTGGAACTCAAACTATCTCCATACCAAAATTCATCTAAATCGGTTCTGCGGTTTAAGCCTGAAGAGGTAACAGACAGGCTTACTTTTGCATTTAAAATATTAGTATTGATAATATAATGTCAGTCAATTTATTTAATCATAAGACATTCCGAACCGGTGCGGTCGTAGCTTTAGTTAAAATATTTTGTTAAATGACGTTTCACAAGTGCTTGTAAAAGCCTACTTGAATAAGTATGTTTTGATTTGATTCGTTGGATAACATTTTCCTTATAAATCTGACGAGAAACTATTTTATTTTTGACAAATAGCTAAATGACAGTATTAACAACATTATATATAATTCTTAACGTTTAACGTTCATAAATAGGATTAACAGATAATGATACAATAGTTATTCACGTTACGTCTAATGAGATTAGCAATACTATTGATTGCTGTGTCGTTTTCAAAAGGATCGACCGAAACAAACGATAATATCAAACAACTTAAGTTTAATTTTTTACACTGGCAAGTATTGTTACAAAAAAAAACTTTTTTTTTTTATTCTATTGTTTGAATTCATCTTTATTTTAAATTATTATAATTGAAGAGTATTTTTTATTTTATATTATTGCGTTCTTTTTTTTAATACCCACGAAGTATTTTGAATACGAACAAAAGTCTTCGAATTTTTAAATATTTAAATCATCAATAAAGTATATTCGAATTTTAACATTTGAATTGATCTTTATAAGTTGTAGTTTAACTTAAATTATAGTTGTTGTTCATTATTTTTTCGGTCATAAGCAATTGCGACCGCAATGCAAGTCAAAAATAATCTTAACCGGAAAAGAGTTCAGGCTGCAACATATTAGTGTATGAATTCAGAGACACGTAAATATTATAACAATTGTACAAAATGTAATAATTACTAACGTCCTTAATTATCTTATTATAACAGAAATTATGAAATTAAATAATTGTTAAGGATGGCGTGAAGGCTGTTTATTCCGGGTGAAGACAATAATTCATGTATTTCCAAATTGTTAACTTATTTTTAAAGTATTTACCAGCGAGTTCTTGATTAATATGTATTATTTAGATACACTATTCCACTAATATGCACTATATACATATTTTACTTACAAATTTTCTCTGATAATCGATATTCAAAACGTCATTTTCCCGAATACATAATGAATACTACAGAATATTTATTCGACCAATCACATCACGTCAATTCAAGGTCAAAGTCGTTTATTGGTCTTTACTCCTGCGATTGGATAGTCTTTTATAGAATTAATATTATGTAACATTTTAATTAGTTAAAAAAAAAACAAAAATCGCCTCTTCGATTTTCGAAAAATTAAACTAATGCCTTCTTTAATTAAGTTTTTTTACGAGAACATACTGTAAAGTAACATCTGAACGAAATTTAATTGCACTGCTAGTGTCTCTAAAGTCCGTTTAGTCAGTTTAGTGAAGCGTTTATTTTGTCATTGCACAACCATTACAATTTCAGCGGGCTTGCAATCCGTATTCACGCCATGAAATTATATAATATTGGTCGAGAAATGGCATAATGACTTTTAACAAATCCCTCGTGCGTTTCAATGGTCTTATGCTTTTCCAATACAATCCAATTCTTATTGAGGGCATGACTGGACACAATGGAGACCCATTAAGTTGCCATTATTATATATACCATACCAAGCTTCCCCATGCCTTGGCCTAGTTGTATCCGGGGTGTGTCAAGACAGAGCCATCCATATGTATATGTAGTTAGGATTTTATAAAAGCGCCTGGTTATCAAATTACTTTTAATGTTGATATGGAAGGATTGTTTTTAGTTATTATAGTTATGATTATGACTTTTTATTTTCAAATTGAGAATGTTTAAACGGTCTAGTTTTTAATTTTCTTTTTTTAAATATAACGAGCGTTGTTGGCAATAGTTATGGTAAGGCAACGAAACTTGTTCTATTTTTAATCTGCAATGCACGGTATTAACCAACTAAGCAGTTTAGTAAGATTTGTGCTCATTCAGCTATCATAACCGGTTGTATTGCATATCTCACGGTCGTCGCCATCTTGTTTGACAAGGAATGCAGATAATAACACTCGTGAAAATAATTTATTATATATTGACCTTCACCCGGCGTAAAATGGCTAAGATTTAAAGTATTATGCCATGTTATGCTCTCGAATGCCATTTTTTATTTTAATTATGCATCTGTGGTAACTGTTCTAAAAGATATATGTGAAAAAAGCTCAATGACAAAATACGATAACACGTAATAGCGATTAAGTAAAGAACCATTAAATTTTAATTTTAATTTCTAGAAGGTAATTAATAATGTTAATATACTTTATTGTAAAACCACAAACATAAAATACAAAAGAACAAAAATTTATAAAAATATTTGATGTGCTGTACAACGGGCGGACTTATGGCTAATTAGCTTTCTCCAGATAACCCAAGCAACTACATACGTTATACGTTGTTAAACTGTAACTTATCAAAACAGAATATTAAAGAAAACTTTTTGGGTATCTTAATTTCATGTTGTCTAGGGTTCTTCAGCTCTTTTCTAATTCACAGCGCGCGAAATGTACACTTATATCTTGATGTCAATTGAGTACCCATATTCATGACCTTTCACACTAAACGTACATGTATTTCTGTGAGATTGAAGTAGAGAAATCTCTACTTAGTTCCCCATGTTTGTATCGGTTAGTGATAATCCGGTAAGGAGGACGTTCAGCATCTTTAACTGGACTTTCTTTACATTACACAGTTATTTAGCCGTTGTATTTACGAGTAAGTGTAATATCATGTTTACGACAAACCACCGTTGTGTTATATGACAGAAAATTATAAATAATTCTTAAATAACAGTAAGTCTCATTTCGCTACGAATTCAAGTGTTGTTAATTTAATTAACATGTAATTTAATAATTTAATCAAAGTAATTAATATTTCGATAAAAAATAATTAGTTCTGTTGCTTAAATTATTCAATAATGTCATTTTATAGAAACATTTTTTTTAAATATATTTTAATGTTTCACAAAAATCATTGAATAATAAATAAACTCAAAATAACGTTTATTGTAGAAGAAAAATAAAAAAATACTGTATTTTTTTTATAGTCTGTGCAATATCTTTAACTTAGATATCGTGATTTGATTTTTTCATATCATAAGGAAGGTGTAACCTTCAGTGTGGAATAGGGGCGATTAAAGTAGCAGACATTTAGGTGACATTTCCTTCTGGAAAATAATACCATTTCATTTAGGGGTTTGACTTTATAAAAATACAAATCGATATGAATAAATGCCTCCCTAACTTGTCAACCAAAATGAATTACAAAAACAATATAAGTTTTTATTTTTATTACGAAATAGACGAGATCGTAGTTACGATACGAGTCGATATGATCCCTTAGCCTCTCCGTGGTTTTATTGGGTAAGAATCCCGAACAAAAAAAAGACTGTTTCTGTAATCCCACAGATATTAGCTTGAACAATTAAAAAATTATCTTACGCTAAACTTCAATAAAAAATACTGCACGAGATAATACCGATGATAAAATACAGCTAGTATTTACGTACAGGATATATATAAGTACATTTTAATTGTACATAATTAGCATATCTATATAATATAATTAGCGATCTGTAGCTACTGGATCTATTTTCGGTCGAATATACATTTCAAACGGTATATGTTATCTTCTCTATTTTCTATTGGTCATCGCTGTTCACATCCATCCTATGCCTCCTCATAAACTCCATCCATGTCTTCTTAGGTCGTCCTCACCCCTCCCTCTACGCTCAAACCTTATTCATACCATATGAAAATGAAATTATAATACCAACAATTCAATTACAAAATGATGAATTCCAGTGATAGATGTGCTATCCTCGTGATTAGAAACTGTTACGTATTCAATAGTAGGAATATTGTTTATTTTATTAAGTAATTACGTTGAGAATAATGAACTCAGACGTTTGTTAATATGTTTTCTTAAAAGGTGTGTACTCATCAAGTTCATTTGCATCTATTTAGCAATAACTATGCAAGAACTATTCTGTAAGAACTCACTTCGTATCTCACTGTTACATTCAATATTGCACGTCACTTTCTCAGACAGGTTTCGACGTTATTCCGACAAAATTGCTATACTTTAAAAAAATATGCAATTTTTTTTTTGTTGAATGAATTACATTTCAATAATACATAGAAGTTTGTTTTTCACCATGCAATAAAAGTAAAACGTATAAATTGCAAATACTAGAAATTTTACTCAAGAAAAAATACATATAAAATTATTCAAGTTTAAGAACAAGTCCACAAATAAACTCAAAGATAACGATCGATATGCTAATTTTAGTACCGTGTTAAATAAAAAATAATACGTTTAAAAATCTAGTATTTTTAAACGAACTTTAAATAACTTATGCATTATTTTTTTTACGTTAAAATGGAGAACAATATCTATGTAGGAAAATGTGGAGGTTGATAGGAAGCCTGACAAAATTAAATGGTCATAAGGACAAAAGTCAAATATCATTAAGTTAAAAATTTAATATTGGAATAAAGCCTATCCTTACGACCGTCTTAAAAAGGAGGGTAATATTTTCAGGGCTTATGTATGTGAGTTTGTTCATTCTAACATGTTTATTAAATTCCAAAACAGATCTGTATGTCTGGGGTACTACTTGATTCCAAATGACACTGGCTTTGACGTCATAAATATCGACGAATTATTAGTTTGTTGAGATCAATAATTCCAAGCTCAATTAGAACTAATTTCTCTTATCCTATAGAATTGCAATATTACATTTTATTTCATTTCCGATGTTAACATTTTTATGATATACGTGACCTGATTCTACACTCAGGATTGGCTCCAGGCGAAGGAGCTCCTCAACGATCACCTTAGACGACACGAAATGTTGTACAAACATCTTTTTATGTATTTTTTTAGTATTAATATATTATAGTAAATATGTATGTATATGTATTTATATAGTATATATAAATAATATACGTAGTATATGTATTTTGTGTATTGTATTTTTATGTATGTTTATGTAAGTATTTATATTTTCATATTTTCTATACTACAGTCTGCACTATTTTGCCCGCTACATCACCCTGTCACTCACCTCCATAGGTTGACTGGAAGAAATCTCTTTTAGAGATAAGTCCACCTTTGCCTGTACATATATTACTGTACCATCATTGTAACATATTTTAGTGCAATAAAGAATATTATTTTAAACATAAAGCGCGACGTTTTAATCCGTTATGGTCACATTTACAACTAAGTCGCGTCGACCTTGACACTTCACGCTTACTTGACGAGGTACGGTGTAAACAATTCAATCAGCGTTTAATTACGTCGATTATGAAACGATTTAACGTTAGATGCAATTTTGTTATTCTTAGTAATGCAAATTAAAATTATAATCTTCATTGTAAATCATTTGGGATATATAAATTGAAAAATGCCTTTACTATTATCGGAAATTCATAATATATTGCGATTTATATTCCATCTCACTCCGTGGATGATGTAAATGAATCATTAAGCATTCAAGCGCTTCATGCACTTCAAGCACTCTTAGGAAAGCACTAAAACAATACAGAAATAAAAAATCCCTTAGGTCAGCCAAAACCGCTTAATTCAAATTCAAGCAGTATTTTCAGCGCTGTTGATTGGAATTCAAAGTAACGGTTGATTGTGCTGAGCGAATATATGTCCCTTATCTAATCTGAGCCTCAATTCAAACAACAAATTGACAGTGTATCGTAATCAAAACAAAACAAAATCGTTGCCGTTCTGTTTTCCTATTCTACAAACACAACGATTCAGGTGCGATTCGGTGTAAGTTGGATCGGAATATCATCAAGATCGTATCGTAACCGACATAAATTAGTACATTTGTTTCTAAGTTACGATTAAACTGAGATCCGTACTACTGAAGAAAAAAGGAACACTTATAAGAGCACTTTGTTGTCCTTGTCTGTCTGTCTTTCGATCTAGACCCTTTTTCTCAAATACGTGCAGAGGCGTAAATTTGAATTTAATACCGATAACAGACATCAGTTCTTTAGTCCTGTGAAAAACCAAACCTCTATGTGTACACTATCAAAAAAAATCAAACCTCTATGTATACTAACAAAAGCTATGGCCGTTTGAGTCGCATTTAAATTAAAGGCCGGCAACGCACCTGTAACCCCTGGTGTTGCAGATGTCCATGGGCGGTGGTAATCACTTTCCATCAGGTGAGCCTCCTGCTCGTTTGCCCCCTATATCATTAAAAAAAATAAAATTTGAATATTTATTTGCATGGTGGCGCCAGTGGTGCACTGTCTGACATAAATAAGTACAATTGTTTTTAAGTTACGATTAAACTGAGGTTAAGTTTTGTACGGAATCGTCGAAGTTGGTTCGGAATAAAATCGGGAACGTATCATTACCGTTATAAGTTATAGGTTATACCACTAGGTATTGACCTCCTGTTTCGTACATATGTACGTTCAACGTACGAGCGTACAACGTACGTTCTCGTATTTCTTAAAACCTTCAATGATATTGAATTAAAACTATCTAATAGTGCCTGTGGGTGGATCAAGTCGCACTGCGACTGGTTTTTATATGTTGTGTATATTGATAGACAATCATAGTCTGTAGTGTAGCTCTGCCAATGAAACTAATGCGGTCACATGCGCATGGGGCCCCCTGATCCAAGGTGCCCGACAGGCCACAGATGATACTTTTTTATCAAAACACTTTTACCCAATAAAAGTGAAAAAAACAGCAATGAAAAAGTGTCATTAATTTCGGCACATGCGATACAACCCAACCAGGTTTCTACTGCTTGTCGACTTTTCGTCCAACGCTCAATAGTCCACGATCATTTTCACAATAAGCAAAGGGTAGGCCATCAGATCTTTTTTTTCAGAGTCCCGAAAAATCTAATTACGTCATCATAGTAGTGACACAAAACTATATCGCACACGAATAACATTGCCGTTACATTAAATTGGCATTTTAATTTGGATGCATAATCTTACTTCCCTGTTATACCTCCTAGTATTAAATGCAGTCAAATGCATAGCTCTAAGTTATAGTCTGTAGACCAACCTCGCGAAACCGGATAATCGGAATGCTAATTATAATTATTAATCACAATGATCGTTAAATTAAATTACAACTGTAAAATTATATTCTGTTACGAATTTAGTTGCGATAAAAAAAAAATCTTGTCTATTACTGGTATAAATTATCGCACATACACATAATTATACAGAAAAATTCAATTTCTTGTTTTTAACTGATAAAAAGTACGTATTTATCTATGGAGTTGTCGTCATGCCTATTGTTTCATACGTGTCTACGTGAGCGTATGTTTGCATTGTTAAGAGACGATTTATTTCGTAAATTTATATCACATTACTTTGCTGTTTTGTCATTTCAATACGCGGTACTTGATAAGAATATTTAAAAAAAGAAGTTTCTAATATTGGCTGAATATTTTAAGCAATGGTCAATAAAAAAAAAATACAAACTGTTTAATATTCTGTGGTTTAATTATGAAACATTACAAACCTAAGTATTAGCTTATTATTTAGCTGAGCTATTATCCTGTTAAGTTTTGGCTAAACTAAACATCATTTGATATATCCTAACCAAATCTGTACTAATATTACAAAAGCGAAAGTAACTCTTAGGTTACTTTTTATACCGAACACCAAAGCGAGCGAACCCGCGGACGACGATTAGTATTATGACGTCTCAGTTACTTAGCCGATAATCATGAAACTTTGCTTATAAGTTGTAATATGAACTGCTTCATCCCCTAAACCGTCACACGAGCGTTACCGCGGAGCGAAACTAGTAAGTCACAAAGGAGATGTCATTATCTTATCTTGATTAAACAAGTGATATGCCACAGATAAATATGCGAAGCGTCCAAGACCTGAATATAATATTAAACGTGAAACACTGGCATATTACAACGGAAACAAATCCGTTGTTATTGTTCGAGACACGCGAAGTCTATGAATTTTCATTACTATCCGATGAATGGGTGCCGACTTACACAGTCCAGTGAGCTTCTGACGTTGTTGTTGATTTTATTTACGTTTCGTTGTTTTTTAGGGTTCCGTACAAAAAAGGAGCCCTGAAGAAAAAAAGCAACCCTTATAAGATCACTTCGTTGTTCGTCTGTCTGTCTGTCCGTCAAAGACCCTTTTTAGGTGTATTGAAATTATTACCGAATACATAGGTCTGATGACTACGCTATTAAAAGCTATAGCCGTTTGAGACGCACTTCCCATACGTAAATGGAATCAAAACCTATAGGGCACTTTCCGTTGACCTAGAATGATGAAATTTGGAAAGAAACAATAAGTATAGAAAAAATCAGTGTATGTTTGTCGATCTGCGATGGTACGGAACAGTGAGTGCGCGAGTCCGAATCGCACTTGCCTGGTTTTTTTTTCACTTAACCTGTTTTTACAACTTGATGGATGGATGGATATGAAGTTCCATTAACTACCCGATGGGGCGTCAAAGGCTCTTAGTGCCTTTTCAGCACAACAATTACGTCTAATGTCAAAAACTATACAACTGTATTTATTTGGTCTTAGTTTCCTTGAAAGAATGACCTTATTCTTATGTGATGTAGATAGCCGATTGGCAAATGGGCCACCTGATGGTGAGTGTTCCATATTACATATGGTATATGATATTTCGCAGACCACCACAGCATTACTCCATATACATTGCTACTGTATAAACTCCTCATATCACCAATGCGCCACCAATCTTGGTAATTAAGATGTTATGACCCCGAGGCCTGTAGTGAAACCTTCAAATTTTGTTTGGAGGTAAAATATATAATGAGTATGTTGCAACTGCCCAGACGGTCTTGCACAATGCCCTTTCACCAAAAGGGCTTTGAAGATTCACTCTCAGTGCTTCAATAGCTTGTAAATGTTCTAATAGCCATAGCACAGCTTCCTCTTCTAAGAAAATACGTTAGTTGTCAGATTTCTATGCAGTTCGAAATAAAAAAAAAAAACAAATTCGAAAACGTGGTTGGTTTAAAAACAGTTTTGAATAGACATTTCACAGTCAATTTAACGTGTAGCTTCCACCGGATCGGAATGTGGATTCTAGTGATTAGAACCGACGAGAATCCTCGCTGTATCTCTTTTTTATAAAATGTCTGATAGTTATTTATATCCAAATACTAGCTTCAAGCTTTTTCATCATCTTTACAATATAGTATAACCTGATTTGTTTATAATAAATAAATAATAATATAACCAACACAGTACAATAACATCACAAAGGTTGACTTCTTCTTTTGAGTGCCTTGAGCTTCCGTACCAGAAGAAACTCTTCCTTAAAACGCTTATACCTTAATTCAAAGTTATAAGATGAATCAAAAAGAGTTAAAGGGTATATTTGTAGGATGTCATTGCATTTATTATATAAGTGCGATGCAAGATATTTTAATATTATATGTAATACGAAAAGCTTTCTAATGGAGAGTAAATCACTTTCGGTTATCTATCAATTATGTTAAGCTGACTTAAGCATGTATATGAGTCCCTTTGACACATGCTCACCCACACACACAGAGACCCAACCTTAAATAACCTATGTATACTGTGGTACAGAATAAAGAATAAATAAATATATTTTATATTTAAAAAAAAAGTTCTTATTTATTAACACAGAACATATAGATTATGTACTAGTCTCATACGAAGAGACAAGATATATTTTGATGCAAGTCTCCGCGAACTTTACAAGGCACGGAAATCTTAGGTTCTGGACATGTAATAAAAAAAAAAAAACTTTTTTAAATTTTATTTCATCACAAATATATGCACGACTTAATATTATACTTCGAATCATCTTTTGTTACTTTTGTTGTGTACTAGTTTTGTTTTTTTTTTTTTTTTCATTATGTACTCTTGCATAAAAGAAGGTCGTTGTGTGAACTTGTTTTTGCTGAGACTAAACTAAATTAACAAACGTTCTTTCCTCATTCATTTTATTTCAAGTCGTATCTAAAACAATGATTGTTTAATTACACTCCGACATTGACAAATTGTGGGTTTCAAAGCCGTTTCCATTAACTGATTTGCTCTTGAGAATTTAACTCACTCATAGCTTTTTTTTTATTTCACGTGCATGTTTTACAGCCTTAAGCAGAACCACTAACTGCAAGGTAAAAAAAAATTACTGGAATAAACAGTTGTCTCAAAATGTTATTTGGCGCAAATTAAAGTATGTTAACTTTGTAAGTATTACTGTATGTTGCGATGTCCTTTCTAACTAACCTTGACTATCAAACTAGAGAGGAGGTGCTATATCGAATTAGTGGGTTCACAACAGTTTAATCTCTGTTTCCTTACTTCAGTTTCATAATACGATAAGACTTCACCGACACGATCGGACACATTTCAGGCAAAAGTTCAAAATAAAAAAATAAAAATATAATGTTCATTTCAGAACGTTAATAATAAGAATATAAATTGAAATTCGAAATCCACAACAGCATTATAATTAAAAAGTATATTAAAACACTAAAAATTAACGGCTTTATAAGTATGAGTAATGCTGGTTTCTTCTTTCTAATGTCAAATCACTTATGACAGAGAGGGATCGACCAGTGTTTAACTAAACTCCCGCCAAAACCATTTGTAAGAAGGCCGTGTGTCACACCGAAAGTTATTTAAAATGTTTAATTAACATTTAAAATATAATCTGTTGCGCAACACATAGTTTTCCAATTCGTCATTTGTTTAAGCAGGTGTTTAAAACTATTCAACCTTTAAGCTTTATGCAATAAGAACTAGAATCGTTAAACAAATGTTACATATTTGAAATATTTACTATTATTTATACCTTGATAACAAGATAGATATGATAATTCGCTTTGCGAAGAGAACGCTATGCGTAGGTGCTTGGAATTATAAAGAAAAGGTATTCAAGGTATGGCAGTTCTATTATTAATGATCTTTAGGTCTACGCATATATTTAGGGTTCCGTTTTGCATAATATAAACCCTATAATGTTAGCGGACATTCTTAAGAACTATTATTTTGTATATAGACCGATTATAGATTATAAAATAATTGGCGAACAGTTTTCGAAACATTGCAAAATATTTTAATAAATGCATGAGAAAAATAGTTATATCAGCACAACAAGGGAAAGTCCCTAAATTGAATGATTACTAATTTCATTATTTTTCACCACGTTTTTTTCCTATTGGACGAAGGTCGAAGACATCATCAATCATGAGTTTAAATCATGGGTCGGACCAATAACATCTTATTGGGTATATCTGTCGATAAATTCTCAGACTCGAAGTTGACTTTGTATAAAATCCCGCGCCTCGAAAATCTAAAGCTTTAAGCCGTTCGTCCCACATTTGAACTCTTTCCCATGGGATCGAATTTGTCGTCCCATTGGAGTATGAGCGTTAGAGAATAGAAGTTGCTCTTGTATTTGCCAGTCTTCCTTGAAAATGACCGTCATAGTCGTCATCGTTCAGAGAAATTCTGTCTTCGTCATCCTTAACTAAATTACAGACGATAAAAAGAGACAAAGCTACTGCTACCTCACAAAATATATCAGTATAATAATAACTACACTACGTATGAGTAAACGCCATTTGCCTTGTGGTCACGTTTTTAACATCCTCAAACAATATCCAAGATCACAAATGATGTCATACCATTCTTATGGCGTACGTTACAATACTATATCTAGACATCAATTCATATTAATATGATAATCTTAAAGAAATGACTACGTAATTATAGCTTTGCCATTTTCATTAGTCATAGCGTACGGTAGAGTCAATGATTAGATATTTTAAAATATTATTATTATATAAAATCAAATTAATGTTTCAATTGAAGCATTGCGTGTATTTTTTTGATAGTCAAAGTAAAAAAATACCACCAGTAGCTACTATTAAAACTAACACTCCAGAAAAAACAACACGAGACGAAACAGCGTAAGTCTCAGCGAGATTTTTTGTCAAATTTCATAGTTATTTACAATTTTTTTACACACCTTCAACATATAAGCTATCTATGAATTCAATAATTATACCTTTTGCATACGAACGTTCTTTTAGTTTTTTTTTATTTAGAATACCTTCTATATACCTTCTAATATAACAGTACGTTTCCAACGTTTGTAATGGTTATCCGGTGGAATGTATTTCCATTGTAAAATTCCGCAAACACTTAGTTTTGCTAAGTAATAAGTTTAAGTATAGTATTAAAAATATTATTATTAACTAGATATATATTTTTATATAAACATATACAGGCGACAAAAAAGTGTGAAGTTAGTATAAATGAATAATAACAGAACTAGGTATTTGTTATTTGCTGTTGTTGTATTAGAATTCATCTCAAGTTTAATCAAGGGCAATGAGGAAACCTGCCTTCGTGAGATATTTTTAACGACTTCCAATCAATCGTTGTTCCAAATGATCAATTGAACGTAATATTTCGAGCAGCAAATACACGACTAACTTGATTTATTTACCTTTTAAATTATTAAAACAATATAATTTAATAATCACTGACAGATCTAGTCACAATCTTATGTAATTATAAACAAACGCATCTCTATGTATTAATGCAACAAATGTAAAAGTGGCATTGACCTTAAAAATCAGGCTTTCTCAACTAAACGCGATAATAAAACGCAGAATGTTAAGTAAACGACAGGTAAACGTTATAAAGTGTAGGCACCAACACACGACCTTGCGGCACTCCGTGACCAATCGCGCATGCGGGCCGCGTAGTAAAAACTCAACTTCTGCCAATCACTAACAAATTCGAACCTTGGTTTATTTGATAAGTATTTACTATGTTTTTTGTGGCCAATTGACTCGTCACTGGCGGTAATATCAAAGGTAATGTAATCGTCAATGAGTTTTCAAGTTATGAAGTCTAGCTTAATAGAATATAAAATATATTTTAAGTCATACAAATCCTTGTAAAGAACATATATGTGATAAATATGAATTTTATTTACATAGTAGAAAATATACAATTATAATAAAAGCATTTCAATCAAATAATGACTGATTGTATCAAACGCTTTGCTCAATCCTTTTAGTACGTGGTATTCAGATTTTTTATTGTTGTTACATCTTAAGTCTCCAAACGTGTTATATCTTGTAAAACAATCGTATAAAATTGTATTTTAAGCATCAATCTTTAGATTTTCATAATGCACTATCTATCATGAAATAAGGTTCGAGAACAGAAATTTGAATATAAACATGATAAATTAGAATACAAATCACGACAGCACGAAATGGTGTTCAGATAATCTTCACAGGACAAGGCATTGTATTCAAATTTCTTATCTATCTTTACATAAAGACGTTAGAAGCATTCCCTTCGAACAGACGAAATGATTAAACTTAATCGAAATAGATTTGTTTTGAAATGTTCGAGCACAAGACGTATAAATAAAATTATGTAACAAAAATGTTGTCAAAACTCCTTTATCAAAACGAATATAGTACACTTTGATTGTATAGTAATTTGTATTGGTATAGATGTCTTCTTAATTTCAGGTTTAAATAAAACTTCTAAAAAAAATGTATTTAAAATCTTAGAAATGAGTTACTACTGAGTTTCTCGTCACTTATTTTCGGTAGAATCGACATTGCAAATAGTAGCTTAACTTTTAAAATAGTTCTGTAAAATGACTGAAAAGTGCTTGTAAAAGCCTACTTGAATAAAGTATATTTTGAATTTGAGTTCAGATACAAAACACTACACACAAACACAAACATATACACTCACACTAATAGCTGCTAATAAATATAAATAAGCAAATGTTATAAAATAAATTCAAAATTATTAGCAAACTACCACTTTCCTTAGGTTTAATTGATGACACACTCCTCCTTAAACGTAAATAATACAGTGATTCGTACGTTATGTTATCGTAAATAATTATATGAAAACAAAAATAAGGTGTAAATTTCTGAAACAAATACTACCTCTATAGCCCATGATGGCTGGAAGGGGTACATTTCTAGCAATTGTAAATGATGCAATTTTAGTACCATACCATACGGTCATTAATTTGTACAGAATCATTGTTAATTTCGTTTGTATATATCCTTTTTTTAAATCCTTAGTATAAATCTCCATGAAGAAAACATCGTCTATTAAACTGTTGCCGTTTTGAATGTCACCAAGCGGTTCTTAAGAAACGTGTCTCTTAGAAAGTTTTATCGTATTATTTAAATATTAATACAGGTGTAAAATCCACATGTGTTTTACTAACAAAGTAATTGTTCCATTGTATAACTTGATTGATAGTTTAGTAAACATCACTGATCACACATCCTATTCACTACTAGTCATGAATGTGGAGGGTATATTTAGCTGCTATCCTCTTAGTCTATTTTGGTACAAGTAATCAAATCAAAGTAAATTCCTTGATTTAATATAGAATCATTACACTTATTTGAATGAGAATGTCAGACAGGAATATTTTCTTGTTTAATACTTTACTATTCAGATTCGTATTCGGATTTCGTATATTATTAGAAGTTTAATAAAGAATTAAACAATTACTTAATTTATTTATGTTTATATATTATATTTATTGTATAAATATTATATTGAGTATTGAAGGTGCACAAAAGTAACACGCACAACAATGAATTAAAAAAATATATACTAATAATAGTGTGTAGGTACTAAAACATGTTAAGATTTTGGTCACGTCATAGCACCCTATGACAGCATATTTCCACGAATACAACAATAACTTGTGTGATAGTCGAGGTATGATTTTTAAGTAGCGATAGGCGAAGGAGAAAATTATAAGTCATAATATTAATTTAATTAGCCTTTTTTTTTATTGTAAATTAAGGAAATAGTTTCAATATATTTTAGCATCTTTTAATCTAAGTTATATATGAGGTAACATGTATCAAAATCCATTCTAGTTATTAAGCCATGTATCAAATCTGAATATTACTTTATACGGCTCTTACAAGTACTTCTTAATCGTTCGTTTGATTTTCATAATTTTAAAGTTTACCAACAATTTTGAATTTATATTCTACTGAGAAGAACCGGAAACTCAGTAATTACACTTTTCCACCAAATTTTTTATTACATTAGCAATTAATTTCATTACATTAGCAGCCTGTAAATTTCCCACTGCTGGGCTAAGGCTTCCTCTCCTGAGGAGAAGGTTTGGAGCATATTCCACCACGCTGCTCCAATGCGGGTTGTAAACACACATGTGGCAGAATTTCGTTGAAATTAGTCACATGCAGGTTTCCTCACGATGTTTTCCTTCACCGCCGAGCACGAAATGAATTATAAACACAAATTAAGAACATGAAAATTCAGCGGTGCCTGCCTGGGTTTCAACCCGAAATCATTGTTTAAGATGCACGCGTTCTAACCACTGGGCCATTTCGGCTCTGGATTAATTTCAATGAAGATAAAATTATTATTAATCTTTAAAAAACTAATGTGTTAAAGCCTTGTAGCTCTTCAAAAGACAACCCCCTATATAATATACAATCAATAAAGTATATAACTTATATTAAAAAATCTTTGATTTTACGACCAATATATTTACTATCACGTTTCAAAACTCCCGTCAATTAAATTTCATAATTACGTAATACATCTTACTGCACCGGTCAATCTTGATACTCGTATACAAGTGTAAATGTTTCGCAATTCAATTATCAAAATATTGATGTGTTTTTAAAAGCACTCAAACTGCTAATTAAGCGTTTTAAATGAATAGTTACTGTTAATGTCGTTATTTTGTTTCGTTTTCACTTTTTTTTTTAATGTTCGGACTTCAATGGACAAGTTACGGTGAGAGACTTTCTCCATACTTTCTAGTAGGGACCAGAGTAGTCGTACGTTAGACGGACTATTCTATGAAAATACATGTTATTTTAATTTTTACAGCCTCGTTCGTATGGCTAGTATAAGAAGTGCTGGGCGCAGTATATCCACAAGTCTACCATTCCGTTATATGGAACATCTCGAGATCGCTTACACTGACATCTGTGACACCGTAACGTCGCCTCTGTAGAGATATTTTGGGTAGAGTATGAAACATTCCTTCGCAATTATGAACCAACGCAACGCAACGCAACCCATGAAACAAAATTAAAGTGATAAATCTCGTGCTCGGCGGTGAAGGAAAACATCGTGAGGAAACCAGCATGTGTCTAATTTCAACGAAATTCTGCCACATATGTATTCCACAAACCCGCATTGGAGCAGCGTGGTGGAATATGCTCCAAAACTTCCCCTCAAAGGGAGGCCTTAGCCCAGCAGAAGGAAATTTACGGGCTATTAAAGTAAAAAAATGTATAAAACGGCTAAGACAATAAATATTTTACACGCCTTATTCTACTCTTGCTAAGCAGAGGTTATAATATATCTAGTAATATTAAATTTAGTTTTAATACATGTAGTACTGCTGAAATTATTGCATCACTTAAGCAAGGCAGAAAAACGATTTGTACGACTTATATTATGTTCTTAAACACGTATTTGCTATACTCGTATTTAGCAAACGATTTTAAACCGTGACATGAATAAATTTAACCAAAGTTAAGTAATAGTTAAAATGTATGTTTGTATACAGATATTTGTATACAATTCACATAGAATTTAAGTAAGTCGTCTTTATACGGTCACAGGAAATGAGGTCATGATTTAATGGTACAAAGTAAATGTTTGTGATGTAAAATATCTCGTGTAAATGGACCTTTTATGTACATCTCTGTGTACGGATTAATTAAGAACATATTGGATAATTCGCGTTAGTTTATGTACACATTCGTTATTAAATCTGTATGTTATTAATTGCTCAAGAACCGGTTATTACCAGTTTGATCTGGTATAAAGCCTTCCGAGGTAAGCGATTTCAACACTACCAATTTTCTAGCACCGGTGATTAAGAATTAAAAAAATGCATATGTATATCTATTTTTTTGGTTTAAGTACGATCGAACGCGGGACTTTGGAATCTATAGCTCTTCCACTAGACAACGATGCATTACACACTAGATAGCGACTATATACACCGTGAGAAAATCTAAAACCCGAAATTCAGGTAAATATGTCTAGAAACCTGTAGTGAGCGAGGTGAAATAACCTCCAAACATCAACCTTAACATTCCCAAAAGTGGGATACCAGGCTGTTTTTGTTACCGATAATACTGTATCTTTTATAGTAGTTCTTTAACCTCTTTCGCGAACGAAATATCGTAACAGTGAAATTTTTTGTTACTCTTTAATATAATGTTGTTATTGGTAATAATCTTACGGTATTTCTTAACTTTACGGTGACATAATCTATATTAATAATTTATTGCAGGTCTACAATAGACCCGATCGAAACCTATCCACAATTATAGATCGTTAAAAAATAATTATATTTTAGTCGACATAATTCGTGCAATTCAAGATATTTCTTTAATAAATCCATAAAACTCAATGACATGACAGTTCACGGGCGGCCATGTTTGACGTTTACGGGTGCGTTCAGTAAGTGTGTTCCAAATAATAATTTCGTGCAGAGGTACGGTAAGCTCAAGGTAAACTTATCCAAAATAAATTAGTAATAAATGATAAACCGTATTCGTTTAGTTTTATTTATTTTAACCGCGCGATGCCGGTCCATTTAGTATTAATAAATTTTGAATAGCTCCGTTAAATATCTGATGCTTAAAAAATAAGAACATGTTCTTTAATCATTTCAAATTTACTTTTTAATTTAAGATATGTCTATGAAACATCAACATTGTTATTTTACAATTTAAGGTTTTATATATATTTCTTGGACGTGCGTATTTCTATAATGTGCACGAACGATAATTTTAATGAATGCTTTATATATGAGGCAATATAATGTTTGTCACGTACTTTGTATGTACAAAACATAATACCTAGACTTGTATTAACCTACAAACTCGTTCAGATAATATTTACGCTCTAAAAATTTCGTATCAGTTTTCTTTCTGTATATCATCATAGAACAGAGACTAGATTGAAAATGGAATCTAGAAATGCTACATACTAACTTTTAATTTAAGACAAATTCTTACAATAGATGTGATCATGTACTTAATATTGTTGTGTTCTGGTTTTCAAGGGCGATTGAGCCAGCGTAATTACAAGCGAAAGGGACAAAACATCATCCCAAGTTCGGTGGCGCATTGGCGATGTAAGGAAAGGCTAACATTTGGTGATGACCACTTAACACCAGGTGGTCTATAAACCCGTCCAGCTACCTATTTTATAAAAAAAACAGCAAGGTTTTATCGTTTCGAAACAGCAAAACCAAATTAGTTCGAATTAAAAAAAAAACAAATACGAACAAAAATCAGATTTAATATGTACAAAACATCACCATTACAAATTGCTAACAAATACTTCTGTGGTTCTCTTATGGTTGCTATCAAATATTTGTTGCGGCTTGATATGTATAGGTTGCAGTCGATGAATCAGTATTATGGAGTACTATGCTACTGCATAGGTCCATAATACTGATTTATAATTGTTTGATTTCATTAAAAGCTTAAATAGCGCAATGGTTTACGGGCCGCCTAGCGATGTAAAAAGTCGCTGGATCGATCCTGGCCCCTTGGGCTATTGTCGTCCCCACTCCTCACACAAGCGATAAGCTTAAAAGGAGGGTCACCGTATATCATATAATTGATAGCAACAGTTGATTTGCTATAACCGTAATAGCACCACTGATAGCATTTCCAATGTAAATTGATCTGAGATAAATCGTCACAAAAAACATGGCGCTGTCCGCTTCTCCGTCCGCATTATGTGAAACTGTTATGTCGTTTTTATTCTAATGGCGAAACGATTTTATTGCTTGTAAAGTACAGACACGTCTTAGCAGATAATATTCAATCCGTAAATAATTTCGTAAAAACATTATACAGGTTAATTAATGCTACAGATCTGAGAGTAACAGGCGAAATAATTTCAATACGATTAATTTTTTCCGTCGTATAGTAAGCCTTCTTAAAATAGTGAGTGTAAATTCACCTGTGTTTGAGGACAATTTGTCTACCATGTTTCCTATGCGGAGAGCTATTCTTTATTACGAGGAGTCCATGTCCGAAATAGATCGGGAGGGTAAATTTACAAACATATAACAGTTATGAGACGTTTCCGATTCGATTTAAATCCTATTCCACACCAAAATAAAACTCAGATGAAATGATGACCAAATGTACTTATTATGATAGGATCTCCGTTATATTTCGATGCAACTACGTCTGAATCGCAACTGGATTTATGTTGTGTTATGTTATGTTTCGTTTCGATTGCGAATAAGATACAATATGCCAGTCGAATTTGAGCCCAAGATATATCATCAAAGCCGTTGAATATTGTCATTAATCGTACAAATTTTTTTTTTTATGGCATTGGTTGGCGGACAAGCATATATGCCACCTGATGGTAAGTAGTCACCACCGCCCATAGACAAAGGCGCTGTAAGAAATATTAATCATTCCTTACATCACCTGTGCGCCACCAACCTTGGGAACTTAGATGTTATATCTCTTGTGCCTGTGATTACACTGGTTCACTCACCCTTCTAACCGGAACACCTGATAGAATATCTGATGATCTGGGTGGTACCTACCCAGACGGGCTTGCACAAAGCCCTACCACCAAGTAAGTGTAAGTAACGTGCTTTTGGAATACAAACTTCTTGCAAAAATATTGATAATAACAACATAGATAGAGGTAAATTTAAACAATCGTAGTAATTATGTGTGTACAGTATTATATTAAATATTACATACTTTATACTAGCGTGGACTGAATGACGTCATTTTTTAACCTTAGCACAATCTTAGCGTATCTGATAAACAGATAATAAATGTAAACAGCGCATCATCACGGTCAAACAAAAGTAAAAAAAAAATAGGTGACGTGGGACACCCGTTTGAAAGTTGCTTTCGCTTTAAGTTGTATTGCTGATTGGCAAAATAATATTATGATGATGACTGGGTGTTAAATATAAAAACATTGCCAGTTAATAAAAAAATAAATCAAAATCGAATTAATTTTATTCAAGTAGATTCTATATATCCACTTTTAAAACGATATAACGATCGAATGAGTAAGTCTATCATATCACTTAAACGGTAAGCTGATCACCGTTGGAATGTGGTTTCCGAATAACTACACACTTATTTAAAAAAAAAAACATCTTCGATAAAGTAACTAACTGTTTGTCGCTTCCCTGGGCGTAAATTAAACTTGATTTTTTAAGCAGTAATTAAAAAAGTGGACTACGTAGCACGCACGTTCCACGACATAATCGATTTCTATACGCCTTTTATTTAAATTCGTCTAACATGAGCATGTTGCTTAATAACAAATATCTAAGCAGATAAATTTAGCCTTTTTAATACCAGTGAGATATGATCTTCTAAAAAGGTTCCCCCTTTCCTCCTGAAGATGTTTACAGCTCCTTGTTACTAATTGGGTTCTATAGTACACATGGTGGAAAATCATGAGTTGTCATTTCTGGCGGGTTTCTTCGTGATGTCATTATTCATCGCCGATAAATTAAGCACGTATTAGAAAGGATAGGCGATACCTCAGATTAAATTCGCGATTATAGCCAAATATAACCGAGGTTTAGAAGAAAGCCGGGTTACGTGGAATTCTTGGGAATCAAGGTTTGCCTCGACACGGGTCGGAAAGACTGTAGGATCCAGGGCCGGATTTAGAGAAGGGCAACTGGGGCAACAGCCCTGGGGCCTCCACAAGAGCGGGGCCCCCCACGATAGAGATTCCGACGAGTTAAGAATTTTAATGTAATATCGATGTCACAATGATAGTAATAGTAATACTGTTTTAATATTTACTGATACAATGAGTAAATACATTTTGACAGTAATGAAGTTATTAAAATTAATTTATAAAAAAATAACAAGGAGCCCCCACTTTTCTGCTACTCCCAGGGCCTCCAGACCTCCAAATCTGGTCCTGGTAGAGTCGTTTCCAAATATCATCTGCAACTCCTCCCGTGTCAGACTTCTTTAATTTTACCAATATGTAAGTTATGTTATGTAAGTTTAGTGAGTTATCCCTTGACTATAGTTTTTGTAAACTTTGCCCAAACGACTAGATTTTTCTTTAATTGGAAATCAGAATCTTTGATATAATATACTGTATCATAACTTCATTCTAACATGTATGTCGTTGTTTCTACGAAATAATCTTTAGTCTTAAAACTTGACATTGTAGCTCATATTTGCTGGCGATCTAGGTCAAACTAAAGTGAAGTTTTGAGGTATTAGCGTAGACATACTAAGACTTATTTACGAAATACATCCTTCAAACTTATTAGCAACTAGGTGGTAAGTGCAACTTGTATAGGTCAAACTGATACCTATTTTTAGAACTATTAAGATTAAAAAAAGTAATCCATAAATTAATAAGTAAAGTAAATGTTTAAAATATATTTAAATTATAAATAATAGTGTTTTTTTCTTATTTCAGTTATCGCTAAATTATATTAAAGTTATTTTTTCATTGCATGAAAGTGACGAGGGCTGAAGTCGCTTTCATACAACCTTAACTATACGATACACGTAAATGGATATAAAAACAATAAAAGTAGATATTCCAAATATAAAACAAAGTTAAAACATTAAAATAAGTACCTTTTAGGTCTTTCTTAATACTGCATCCAATCAAATTTATTTATTAGAACTGCCAACAAAAGTTACAATAATATATTCAAATATTATTTTTCGAGGTGTAGATAATAAATGCACTTTTAATTATAAGCAACAACTAGAGCCATCTCAAGCTACGCTGGGGCCCTTGGGCACACATGAATTTGGGGCCCCTTTGCTAAATATTTACTAAAAATTAAATATCTTACAAAGTATTTAACAAAATAACCATAAAGAATTTATTTTTAATTTTAAACATTCGTCTACCATGTAGAAGTAATTTGCTTATAGCCAGGCATTAAGTTTAGTTTCCTAAATCTTTTCGTAAATTCTTAGGAATCTGATTGGTAGTACAATCTTATGGCATGTCTATAGCTTTCAACTTCTAATATCGACCAAAGTCACTAGCATTTTGATCAATATGGGAGTTATTATTTACAAATATAGCAATTTTATAAAAATACATAGCATTCAATGTGTAAAAGGAATGTTTGGTTCTTCGGGCCCCCCTCGGGATGGGGGCCTTAGGTGCGTGCCCCATGTACCCTTATGGTAAAGACGGTAACGGCATCAACTATGATTTTTTATGAACATCGATAACTAATAGATTCATTAATTAATAATAATAATAAATTAGATATCATCCTTGAATCACGTGCTTGCGTGCGTGCAATTCGAGCTGTATTGGGATAGGACTTTAATAACTGATAAGACAACACACTTTAATACACCGGACAATATGCTACATGATAAGAAAAATGAGACAGTATCCCTTATAGATATTCCTGTGCCTAATAATCAGAAAATAACCTCGAATAATCCTCCTCATCGTCCAATCTCCTCCAATCCTCACCGAAAAATAAGCCAAGTATACTGATATGTTCATCGAAATCAAATTATTATTTTCCGGAAATTCTTAACCGATGATTGGGTAGTCTTAACGATTTTTGTTTAGAAAGAAACCCGCAAAAACAGAAACAAAAAGTCGATAACTTTACTCAAAATAATCCGAATGAGTAATTGTCTTTAAGTACTCGTACAAACTATCATATAAGTCAGTTTCAACATGTTTATATATATCATTCCTATCTTAGTACCTCCCCACATCGATATGTTACTTATTATATACATATATATATTCATATAAATCAAGTTGCGTGTATGCAATCACATGTAGATACGGAAATAGAGATACAGATGCTTTCCAATCATTCTAGATCATTCGGTCGAGCCTAGGTAATTCAATGTTTACTGAATACGAAGAAAGCAAGTTTATTATAGACGATACAAATGACTCGCCATTATTTGTCTCTGGATTGTAGAAATTAAAGATTTCTCTATTGCAATTTATACTTGAAACTCGTTTCAAATATCTTGTAGCCATAATGGGTTATAATGTAAAACTTTGTAGGTATCATTTTAGTATTCTATCTGAAGGCATTTTTATTTTTCATTTGTTCGTTAGCATAGAAATGATATTCGATTTTTAAAAATCGAAAATGTGACCAATCGCTACGTTCTGTCAGAATTAGATTCTGCAATCACTGACACTGCGTGCATGCTTCGAACGGAACGGAAAGTAGGTAAAATGGAACGCAGGTGGGAGGGAAAAAGAGGTGAGCTGATCAAGTAGACTGAAAGGAATAGAAGGTATATTAAAACTTCTATCAAACGAATAAACAATTAATTTCTGTCTGAACTTACGTAAGATCTGGCAATTTTTTTAATATCTAGGTGATAGGTATGTAAAGTCTTTGTCCTTCGATAGCGTTCAAGCTAGCTTCTATCTAGCTATTTCACAAACAGACAGAGAGACAGACAATTTGAATTATTTTCGCATTTATAATATTAGCACATATTACATTTTAAAAGTCGTGTTATTATATATACTTATCCATTTATAGAAAATCTAGAATCACGCGTCCGGTTCAAGAGATATATAAATGATGAGTCGATAATTTCTAGGAAGTATATTAGTTATTAAATATAGAATTGTATGTTACAGCATCTTAAGAATGAATACTAATATGATATTTGACAGTTATTAATTCAACACAATTACATAAACAAGTTATTATTCAACGTTGTGTTTGAACTAAATTTCAAGTAGTACATAAACGAATCAATTAAAATTTTGCACACACACTAACACGAAATTTTTGTGCTAATACCATACAGTATAAATATATAAATATTTGTTTGATAGTTTTGTTTAAAGACGTTTAACATCCTCTTGCTTTTCTGCAATCTGTGATTTCGTTAAGAAGAAATTATGTAACGGGAAGCTGAGGAAGAATTATTGGATTCGACCAAGGAGCGAGTTAAAGTTGCCCGTCAGATGATAGCAATTGTTTTTCCAAGAGGATATATAACTAATTAAAAAATGTTTTTTTATATGTTACACATCACATACTATTGCTGAGCACGCTTATATTTTTTAAATCTCGTTGCTATGCCAAACAAAATACTTTGAAGAACAGAGAGCGGTCATTCATAATCTAAACAAAACCTCTTTTTTATCTATAAAAAAATCGAATATTAGTTCAAGTGAAGTTATTTAAGAAACATAAAAATTAAAAAAAAAAATGTAAAACAAGTTTACTTAACGTGAATTGGTAGGAATTTAAATTACAAATATCGTTTGGCCAAGATGTAAACAGGATAAAAAACCTTAGTCAAAAAAAAATCAACGATATAATCGTAATCTCGTAATATAAACGGGTGTTCGTCTGCAGGTGGGGCCCGGCCGGTGGAACGGCATTCTTTAGTTGACCCACATAGCTATAACGCGCATTGGCCCTTTATGGCGTGACTTTTTTTTTCAATTCATGTAAACAAATACTACTGTCAGTGGAGATAGATTACTGAAAATTAATACGGAATTTAAATTTAATTTTTTTTTTTAAACTCATTCATTGAGGTATGTAAAATGATTAAACAGCCAGTCTTCATAAAATATTTTGAATGTTAAAAAATGCCAACGTTCATAACTTGTTGAAAACACCGGTTCTTGTCCGACCACCTCAGTTAAGCAACGAGCTTGAATGGGTCACCCTCTAAAACCACGTGACGTTCGTTACATTGGATAACAGTAACGATTTTTTTATTGCAGAATCGAATTACTTGGCTGTACGTTTCATGACTTTAGCCAATTCGAATAGTAAAAATTACAAGAGGAAAACTCGCAATAGCCCGTTCTATTGTGAACACGTTTCAAAGTAATTATTTACTATCAATAGATATGTACTAATAGTGGATAGGTAAAATTTATGCATAATTTAAAGAACACGTCTACACGTATGACCTTTGACAGAATCAACTGGTTAATGTTTAACGATACGAATCAAACTTGTTTTTTGAAAGTAGGGTTGACATTTAAAATATATAGTAATATAATATTTATTATTGATTATAAATTGGGGCGCATGTTTTTTTTCGTAATGTCTAAGTGAAGAAATCTAATAACAAATATATGTACATAGCTTGTACCAGAAGATATAGGTTTCGGAGGTCAAGCAGAAAAATATAAGCGTTTGCTTGTGAAAAATAAACCTTCGGTCCACCAATTTTATCCAGCTGTATTAGAGCTCTCTTACCATCTTAACCCATTACACAAAAATAATATAATAAAACGCATCTCGCAATTATATCTCAAAATTTTACTCTTATTCGACTAACGATTTACTTTTACAAACCAAGAGAAGAAGTGTTTGTCTTCAATAACAGATACCTTTCAATCATATTCCACTACTTTTTTTTTAAACAAAATATTTTAATATAAGCAGATAAGCTGTGATGTTTAATAATATACACTTATATTAAAAATGTAAAAGCAGATCTGTCTGTTATAGCACAACTACATCGCTCCAATGATCGTATCAACACATAGATGTAGAAACTACGAAATTTATCAATAAAGAAATAGTTTGTATGGTTCACGTGGATGTAAGGGTCAACTACGAGTACCTACTTATAAACTAAAATTAAAAAAATAAAGTAAAAAAAAAAATCATAACAACAACTATTATTTTTTTTATTACATTCGGACAAATAGCATCGGCAGCCCTATTGAAAGCTTACTTTTATGGAGGATGTAAAAGTTTTCAACGATTTAATAACCTGTTTGTGAGACGTGGAAACGAAATAAATATATATTTTTTTTAATAATTTGTATGCAAAATACAAATCGTACGAAGTTTTTGAATCTTCTTCACAATAATTTTACTTGTTTTAAATTGTGGGATGTTTTATATTTTTTATCAGGCACTTAGATATCGTATGAACATAAAAAATCGCTACGACCTTTTTTTATGCTGTAGGTAGACGAAAAAATGGGCCTCCTGATAGTAAGTGCTTAACATCGTCCAAAGACAATGGCGCTGTAAGAAATATTAACCATTCCTTACATTGCCAATGTGCCACCAACCTTGGGAACCAATATGTTAAGTCCCTAAATTAAAAGCGGGACGCTTCTTGTGTAACATTATATTATATATAGTCTTCGAAACGTGCTGTATCTTCTCGTATAAGTTTCATGTATATTGGCGTTTTTCTTTACAATTAGGCATGACAACAGATTTTTTAATTTTTTAGTATGGATGTATATTATATGATTTTTTTTTATTGAAATTTTATTTAAATATACATTTTAAAGATGTAGTTACATAAGAAGGATATGCTATGTCAAGATTAATATTGGCTAAGAAACCACTTGGAATTTTAGTATTATACCTTTAGACCATTAAATAAAAAAAAACAACTCTCGTGATAAGACCATACTTACATTCTGATGTTGTGGTTGGTAAATGGTAGATAAGTTTATGAATATATAACAATAAAAGTACATACTTAGCAATTTATATGAAATTCATAATAACACACTGGAACTTTGTACCGCAATTGTTTATATGATTATGTACATATATTAATTTATTTTTATATTTTTACGTTAAAAGACGATTTCGTGTCCAAAAAAAAAATATCTTCAAACGTTTAATTTATTCGAAACATTTGAATGCATATAATAAATAATACTTACGTGTATTTTTTTCTTTATTTAATATCTGTGATACGTAACACACTTACAATAAGTGTAAAATTAATATTTAGGCGTTAACTTTCATTATCACCTAACTAATGAGCGACATGCTTTACAATGTCTGTTTACATTTTTAGTAAGTTATTATTTGATAGGACGCGCGTTCGTTTCGTTGCAGCCTATTTGAATCGCTGGAGTTAAAAAAAATAAACAGATTTGACATTGAATTGACGTCATATCATTGGTCGAGATCTTGAAGATAAATAATCTATGGTATTTACTATGGATTCGTGAAAAAAATAGGTTTGAATATTGTCGATGTTTTTATCGGTTTTTTTGAATGATTTAATTCTGTATTGTAAATAATCAAGAACTGTCTGTTGTACATTATATATATATATAGACGAGCTATTAGGGAATTGTATGTAAATCTAAGGTTTGTTTGTCTGCACAGTTGTTTACGTCATCCTGTGTTAACTATACAAAAAATCTTAAACGTAGAAAACGGCCAATACACTGATTTTTATTTATAATGATTGTAATGAAATATGTTTTTATCTGTGAGCCATAAATTGTTTGGAATGATGTATTTTATCATACCTAACGCTACAGACCATTGTCGCATGAGAGCTAGGCCGACATAAGTTTGAGACTTCAAACGTCACTTCACGTATGTGTTTTTTTATAACAATTATTTTAAAATATATTTAGGTACATGTATCTATACATTACATATAATAAAATTGTAGTGTCCGTTTGTAATATTAAAATAATCGATTTTTACTAATATGCGTATGTATGTATACACGGTACATATACCAAATCTAATTACCGGCTAATCTCTGGAATGGCTGGACCGATTTTGACAGGACTTTCTCTGGCAGATAGCCGATGTAATAAGGAATAACTTAGGCAGTAGGCTACATCAAAAACTTTTTTGTTAATTTCAAACGCGCATGAAGTCACGGGAACAACTGGTATATAAATAATAAATAAAAATTTTATTATTATTCATTAAATTTGTTAATTTAGAATCTTGTGTCTATTATTTAAGGAATATTTAATATATATCGAAAGAAACTTTCTTTGCACCGGATATCCACGTTTTCATTTATATCAATAATATTACAACTATGGTAACATTTGTTCGTATCAATGAGTCATATACACAATATAAAACCTCCATAACATACACACAATAACAATAAGAAGTTATAATTTAAAAAAAGAACCACTACCGCCAAGCTATTATCAATACCTGTGCGTTGACGTCACCGTCCTTCGAATGCCAAAGGTTTTTTACTCTCCGAAAATAATTAGGCTCTTTGTTTTTGTTTCTGGCAACATTGTTGATACATTCCTTTGAAATTGTAGCCTTTTGTTTTTTTTTTTCTTTTCGGGTATCCTTAAGCAAAGGTATAGGTTTAAGTTTGTAAATATGGATGGTAGCATTCATTTTTTTATCAAGCTCAAATGTATTAAATATATTATTAAAAAATATGAAATAAATTTCGTGTAAAGGCAAAGCGATTCCTACTTAAATACACGTTTTATTTATTAGAGAACTATGTATTATATAATATCGTAACAGAAATTGGTTGGTCATCTTTATAATATAAACATAGTGACATATATAAATATATCCATGGGAAATAGTATTAGAAAAAAAGATTTTAACAATTTACCATACAATACTTGGTGGTAGGGCTTTGTGCAAGCCCGTCTGGGTAGGTATCCCACTCATCAGATATTCTACCGTCAAATAACAGTACATTGTATTGTCGTGTTCCGGTTAGAAGGGTAAGTGAGCCAGTGTAATCACAAGCACAAGGGACATAACATCTTAGTTCCCAAGGTCGGTGGCGCATAGGTGATGTAAGGAATGGTTAATATTTCTTACAGCGCCTTTGTCTATGGGCGGTGGTGACCACTTACCATCAGGTGGCCCATATGCTCGTCTGCCAAAAAATGCCATAAAAAAAACAATACAAGTTAAACAGAATAAATATTCAGAACAAAACAATAACGTAGTTATAACAAATATTATATTATTCATTGACCGCCTAGTTAGTCTATTGGCTAGAATATAAGACCGCAGATCCTGAGGTCCTGGTTTCAAATTAAAGGTCGCTCCGATAAAAAGCGATGCAACCATACATATTGCAATAAAATGTTGCCAGGTTAGAACACCTTTACATGTACATGGTATACTCGCTGGTATAGTGGCTAGGTATAAGGCCAAGGATATGGAGGTTATAGTTTTAAAACCATGTCGGATCGATAAAAAGCTATTGAGGTTTTTTGTCGAAATATTCTCAGTAACAGTCAAGGGTCTGGAATTTGGAAGTGTGTATACTCCCGTGCCTCGGAATGTACGTTAAGCCGTTGGTCCTTCGCCTGAACTCTTACCGGTCGTTTCGGATTTGCCGTCCCATAAGATTGTTAGAGTGAGGGAATAGAGAGTGCACCTGTGTTCGAGCACACACTTGTGCATTATAATGTGCCACGATTGGCCGCTGTGGGCGAAATCATGACGACATCTTTTATATTAATAGCGTAAGCCGATTTTTGTCCCAGTTATTATGGGACTGCGTATTAAAGATCGGTTACAGTCTCATTTTAAAGACCTCCAGCTGTAGATGTAGAGAAAATTAAAGATAATTCTTGATTCCAATTTACTAAATTAGGCCGGTTAGAGAGCGGTACTACGGCTGTATAAGAAAAAATATAGATATTATTACTACTTATTTGATATTAAAAATTTCATTTAAAAGAGGTTTCGTCATTTTGGCACCAAACATCCTAAAAAATCTTACTAGTTTTTATTTATTAAGGAATAATGTATTGTATGAGAAAATAGTTCATTTGTTTTATTACTTATTGTTTGCACTGTACGAGTTTTAACACTTTAATAAAGATAATTACATACTTAATAAATGATTACGAAACAGATTAAAAACTCACTTAGTCGATTCCTCGACTTCCTAGTCGGTGGAACTGGCACATCACTAATTGACATAATACTGAATTAAAACAATTAAAATAAAATTACGTAATACAAGTGTTAGACGCAAATCCTATCACAGACTGAAAATATTACCATAGATTATACTTATCGGGTTTATAAGCGATATGTTATCGATATGAGATTTTCGATAATTTTTTATCGATATCTGCGGTATCAAAACATAAATTTCACGTGTTAGTAAACAATTCACAAATAGATTGTATTTAAACATGTATGTGTTTACATACCTATTAGGTGCTGGTTTTATTGTTGAATTTTCAATGAGCTCCTAATCTTGTACTCAATAAGGTATTTGACTCAAAAGTGTTCACTACTGTTACGAAATTGGTACTGTTAGATATATTAACCATTCTTAGGAACTGAGATGTTATGCCTGTAGATTTTTGTGGTACAGTAAAGCGGCCGAGCAATGGGCCACATGATGGTAAGTGGTCATCACTGCCTATATATTGGCGCCCTACCAAAGTAATCATGTTTTAAATAGCCAAAAAATTCTTTTGAAACTAAGTTAAGATGTCTCTTCTAAACTATACATATTAACAATACTAAATATTTATGTATGTATACACCAAGACTGGCTTGAAAGATCTACCACCAAGTACACTGAATTTAATTACCAAAGTACTTACGTTTATACATAGATTGTACAGGACGTTTGATGACAACAAACCGCTTAAATATTTGTCGCTTGTAGTAGTAGTTTTAAATCGAATTACTGTAACAATAGTTGTGTCTAGGCTTAGCACTTAAAATCGATTACCGACTTAAGCTTCTACATTGAATATATAAGTATATAACAATATTACATAGAATCGTTTATTATTATATATAAGACTATATGCTTAAATATATATAAGTTATTTTGTAATGATGTATGTAGGTACTTTTGTACGCCATTTTGTACAGATGTTTTACAGCCAGTTATATTAACTGTCAATCAACTTTTTTTTTTTTTGGTACAAGTTGGATCGTGTGCTCGTAGATATTCTGCCAATATATTTTTATTTTTTTATTAGTTGATGAGAAGAAAAATGTTGATTCTTTATGTCAAATTAATTTAGTTTCAAAAGCTGCCAAGGTCTCGTAACCACTATAGTCTATTCCAACCACAAAAGGACTAAAGCCAAATAAACAACATTTGAATACGAAAACGAATTGATATAATTAGTCGAGAGCTTAAATAATCTATGATATTAATTATGTTTTGCGAAAAGATAGAGCTTTGAATGTCAACGATATTGTTAACAGAATTTTGGAAGTATAATTAAAGTTGATATAAGTAGTTTAGTGTATAAATAAAGACATAGACAAGACAAGAACTGTTTGTAGCGCACAATATAGCTGAGCAATTAGTAAATCGCGTGGCTTACGTGAATCTAAGGTTTGGTTATCTTTATTCTTCCTTCCATAGGAATAGACAGTAGATAAAATTGCGTACTATATGTCCTACGTTAAAGTTGAATTTCCTTTGCAAAAGCCGTCGTGAACACGACCAAGACATTTTCATACTATATCCAAACATTTTATGCTATAAAACCTAATTCAAAAGTACAATAACAACTTTATTATCTAATTAATAAACAGAATTATAGCGTTTTATAAGAATTAAAAGATCATTTTGCAAAATAGTTATATTTTAAAAACAAGGTCAAGAAACTAGTTTAACGCTGACAGCATTCCATTATAATACAATGTGATAAATAATTCTATAGATGTGAATTATATTAACAACAAATGTAGCTTTATAAGCCAGTTGCTGCGCGCGATTTCACTCGCTTTTGAGGTTCCCGCCCAGTCCCTGACCAATGAAAAACTTGGGCTATCAATTGAAAAATTTTTTCAAAACCGACTGGTAACAAAACGGCAAATGTCCAGTGCCTTTATAAAAATATTGGGGCAGATTTATTACAAAACGAATGTTTATAACTTTCAAGTATATCATTTATTTTCTAAAGCGCTGTCAAATTAATTACTTTGAATTTAATCTGAATTCTCATTGGTCGCCTATTGCGTCATCAACTGCAGATTTCAAAAACAGAACGTGTCAAAAACTAGCGGTATGTATTCCAGTATAGTTTAGCCTGTATATGTTCACTCATAAAAAAGTTTACATAACAAAAGAAAGATGATCGCGGATATTGGAAAGTGAAAACATTGTGCACTATTAACGATGCCATATTTACATCGGATAAGCATTTCCTGTCATTGATCGATTGGAATGCATTTATCATGCTATGTTGATGTTGCTTGAAAGATAATTTAACTTTTTTTTTTATGCTCTTGATACTACGGTTTCAGCCTACGATAATTCCGCTGCTAATTATAATAACATCAGTAAGAAATAAATAAACAGTCTCCTTTAATTAAGGCTCGTGGTGTGGAGGATGGATGTTTTCCTTCAACGTAAGGCACAAGATGACATAAAACCTTGAACCGCAAAATAAAATTCCGAGAGTAGTTCTTTCGGGTTCGACCCTGCAATCTTCAGTTAAGAGTCACAACGGCTCTTGAAGATAGAATTTAAATATAAACGACAAAAACGAAAACATTAATATTAATAACAGATTCATTAATACTTTTATATATAAGTCATTTAGATATGATAAATTAAATTTCCGTTATACGTATTCATGTATTTAATTAACATTATTATATTTAAAAAATCATGCAATCGGTCACTCCACACCTTATTCGCAACATATTACTCAACCAGGTTAAAAAACAACACTCACAATCAATTTACAATACAAATTAGTACAATAACACGTAACAAATTGTTGAAAAAAAAAAATTGAAATGAACTTGGCTTGTAATTAGGCTGAATCGTTAAATAAAAAGCAGAAGTGTCACGTGATACGCGATATGATGACGTTGAGGTGATATTACTTTCTTTAAATAACATTTGTTTTTTTTTTTTATTATTATTAGAATAATAATGTTATTATTATTATAAAATATGTCGCAAAGCATGCCTGCAATAATATACCAATACATAGACACATGCTTATGAACCCACAACACACTTTTAGACAGGATCGGATTTAGGAAAGCAACCTGGGCAACTATGTTGGGACCTCCACAAGAGGGATAATTTTGAAATATATATGTGTTTAGATATCTAGATAATTATAGTCAAATAAATAATATTCCTAATTATTGATTTAAAATGTTCTATAGTATACAATATAAGATACAATGAGTAAAAATATTATTGACAAACCTGACATATTGCATGCGGTGTTTACCTATAAACTTATCATTATATTCGAGTAGTTCATGAGTTTGAAACTGTCATAGATGTTTACAAATGCTACAGGTTGTAGGTAATAAACGAAAAGTGACACACAAAGTGTATGTGTGCTTGAACGTGCGTGAGGACGCACGTTCAAGCACACACACATACACACACACGCACGCAAGTACACGCACGCACGGACCCGCAAACACTCATACGCGCTTGCACACACAAACACACACTACATCTACAGCAAGTGACGATCAAAGGTTTAAAATTATATAAGCCTCTCAGCCTCTCACTGTCTGGAGAGTAACGTGCAAGTCATAGTAAAAAAAATAATGTATTATATTGATTAAATGAGCTACAAGTAAATGGGCTACTCGATGGTAAGAGTTCCATAGACACGGGACGCTAAAAAGTGTAAAGCGCTTCTTGCGACATCAACAAGATACGTCGTCGGTAATGAATTTCTTGTGTAAAGTTATTTTGTATTAATTTTTTGTGGCTGTTTGGAATAATCCATTTTATTTTCATACCTTATATTAAGTACTATTCAAGATTAAAAAATATTAATAACTATAAAGAAACATATTATTAAATATCTTATCGTAATTAATTAACTGTGTAACGGCTTACTGGATAAATATTTAGGGGGGTTATTAGTTAAATAATGCCGTCTTCTTCTCTCTAATGACAAATAAATGATGATTGAAAGTGACAAATCTGTGTTTAACTGAACGCCCGTTTAACAACATATATTCTAATATTCTGTCTGTTACGCTTCCTGCTAGAATACTGTACCGAATTTGATGAAATTTGGTACGAAGCGTGCTTGAACCCCAAGGAAGGACATACGCTACTTTTATACTTACTACGTACGACCGAATCACGCGGGCAAAGCCGCAAGCGAAAACTAGTTATAAATAGTAGATTTATTATAACTTTTTCCTTTACTTTTGTTTAATGTAATTTAGTATCGTGTCGATTGAATTGAAATTATTTTGACATTTAATACTAACGTAAGAAAAACATATCTTCAGAGAAATGAAAACATTTCAAAGAGGAGTATTTATATACTCTTTAAAGAACAATAAAATTCGAAAAAAAAATATGAAAGATTACGCAATGAAATATTATAATAACAATAATTTAAAAATTTTATTTCCTTGTCACGTAAAATTGCATGCATGTTTTGTACAATTGCGTAATGTGTAAAAAGTTAATCTCGTTGAATGTGAAGCTTCACGATTTCTCTTTGGAACAAAAAACTGTTCAACACTGAATTTATATTATATTGAAGATTAATTTTATTACAGATCATACTAATTTATTACTAATGACCGCACATTAGTTGATATTCAAACGGAATTAATTGCTAGTAAAAATGAGAGTTGACATTCGTAGAGCTATGAGATAAATTTATTACAATTCTAATTCATTACACTAAATTTAAAATAAAAAAACTTCTACAAATTCAATACTTTTTTTTCTATTCTTTTTTTGTCGAAGTAATTGATAAATACGAAAGTCACGAAAAATGAGGCCTAAAAATCTTATGAAAAAGATTATGAATTTTAAAATAACGTGTTTGTATTTGGAACTATGTACATAGTTCCAAAAGCCTCCTCAGTTTTAGCCCAGTATTGGGACATTTACATGCTTACTTCATGCGTTACATTGGCAGTAAAAGCAAACTATATATATTTAATTGAATATTATATTTCTAACATATTAATTTATTTCTAATACATTAATTCCATCGTGCCAAATACAACTCTTCCTTCCGTGTGCGCAATAATCTTAAAAAGAGCTAAGAGCGATTTCTCCTCACGTATTAATAATATATATAAGCAAGAGTTTCTCTTAAAATAGTCAAGTCATCGTAAAATATTAAGATTGTTTAATGGTTCACTACTAAATCACCATTATAAGATTAGTGGTTAGTTTCATCCATAAATGCACTACTATGCTGAATACTATCAATCATTTACGATGTTTTACGCCTGTCCACTGGCTCACTCAACCTTCAAATTGCAAACAAAGCAATACAATGTTGATGTATAGCACACAATACGTGGTGATGAGTATATTAGAACATGTGTTATGTATGTATGTAGTATAATATATAAATAGAACAACAGATTAAAACTGATTTTATGTTATGCTCTAATTAAAGTACCTACTTCGACAATCACACTTACGATTTAAAAAAAACGGACCTTTAATGTCCCAAAACTGTGATAATGTCAGCAATAAGCTTATTCCAATAGGAGCAGAGTCCTTTGCTGATTTTGATGAACACATAGACTTACGACGTTTTTGTTCACAACCAAGCACGAAATTATACATACAAATTAAGCACAATGAAATTCACTGGTGCTTGCTCTGAATCCTTTAGTGATCGGTTCAAATTTACTTGTTACCACGTTTTGATGTGCGGAGTGGAAACGATGTAATCCCACTTAACATGAGTATCTACCTCTACCCTCCCTAGCCTGTAATTCCATTGCGCTGGCCGTTTTCGTCAGGGTCGGAGAGATTGCGAGATTGGGTTTATGTAAGGCATCTTCCGCCTCCCCCGTTCTGTTCTACGCTCGCCGCTTGTGCTGGAGGTGCTCCTCACTTATTACCTTATTAACATCTCAACTAAGACTACTTAGTTTTTTTTTTTTTTTAATTATTATTAACATCTCATTAATCTGTGGTCATACATGAGACGATGTTATCATTAATCTGTGTCTCGCTGTACTCATATCTATTGAACTAGTTTATCTTATCGTAGATCTTAGCACTTATCTTCAAGTTAATATTGGATAGGCGTAAAACATTAGCAAAGTAGGTTAATATACCTACTCTGTTAGTGCCTTTAAGGCACTTACTACAGCAAACAATTGAAAAACTACGTACCTTACATAGATAAAGCTTATACTAGAAGATGCAGTGCGTTTCCGAGAAGTATGTAACATTACTTTATAAGTAGTTGTTTTTCGCAGTTTAACCTGCTTTGATTATTAACGTGACAAGCGTGTATTTCAAGTTGTATTAAATTAGAATTGTTTTCGTTCGATCCGGTATAGCTGAATTTGCTAATTGAACAAGCTCTGCCCAGTTGTGATTGTACTTTTGTTTATAGAATTTGATGTCTTTGATGTCTTTTTGACTGACTTTCCACGATGGCTAATCTGCGGCGACCAGCCAACGCACGAAATATTATGCGCACAAATGTGTGCATCGATTCAGGTCTATACGATGGGACGGCGACACTTCAAACTTCCAGACTAAAAAAATGTGGACAGTTTTCTGTCGAAATTTTTTTTTCATCGACCCGACATGGGGTTTGAACGCTGCAGTCAATAATATAATTTACTTGCTCTCTGTCCCGACTTCGTACTAATACAATTTATAAAAAAGGATGGGTAACCATCCTATTTCTCTGCCTTGAAGCTGAAATTTCCAAAAATCTTTCTAAGCAGTTGCTTACGTAATATCCATAAACAAATCTTGCAAATTTCTGCTTTGCAAACTTTTGTAGTTAGTACATAAGACATACGATTTTATAAATATTTAACTTATAATACACAAACGTCGTAATAAATAATATGTAATAATAAATAAATATTTATCTTTATGTATATAACATAAAGATTACTTTTCAATAAGCCAAAGCGATAATTGCACGAGAGAAATCATAGAAAGTTTTTCATTATTATTTGACGCTATCGCAAAGGTGCAAAAATATCATTAACACGTAGTTGTAAACCAGATTTTACATATAATTAATAGCAACGCAAAAACATCCTTATTGCAATGTGACAAATCTAAAAATGGAACGAAACACGACTTGACATATCCCTTCTACGGAAAATATCTCGTATGACTATTAAAATAAGGTTCGAAATTTAATATTTTTAGTTTTAGGTATGTGGTCTCAACTACGTGTCGAAGTTTTGAATGTAATGGGTGCTTTAATCCTTATTTATACTCGTTGTTTAGTTAAATACTGATGTAGATACATTGTTCAAGCAGTGATCAGCCTCTGATCAACATTTACAGGACGTAAAGTCTATATTCATTGGCTATTAATGTTTAAAACATATATTAGGAGGTAAATATCGTGTGAAATATTTTATGCAAAGTATGTATTGTTCAAGATAAAACATAGACAATTGAACGTTTTTATTCTTAACTTAAGATTTTAAATATATTTATTTATTATAAATACTTGGTATATTAAACTTCATATACAAGTGACATTAGCTTATGTCAGTGCTCATTAGTGGTCAGTCGTGGACGTCATAGAAATAATGAAGTGGTCGCTTCTTAAAGTGTAGGATAATGGACCTCTTAAGGCTATTATCCGGATTTTTTTTCAATCATAAATTATGAATTAATACGTACGGGCCATTTTAATGTTAAGAAATCATTATTCCCTACGGTCTAGGGAATGTTCAAAATGATTGAAAAAGGTCATTACCTCTTACGACATCAAAGTTTAAGCTACGTGGGTAACATCTCGACGTTTGAGCGTCCACGCCGCGGGCGTTTCGAGCAAAAAGTAGCATAATAATAACATAATAACAGGCATCTTACCTTTGCGGGATTTCCAATACAATTTTCTCAAGTAATACGCTGCACCGATTAAAATAAATGCTGCTATAAAAGCACCTATCGCAGCCCCGGCTACGCTGCCCGCGCCAAAACATTCCTCTTGTGCTTGCCCGAAAACACACGGCAAAACGACCGTCACAAGAAATAACTTTAAAAGAACACCCATTTTTTTTCCTTAAATAACACAGTGGAACATCACTATTATGGCACGAAAGTTTAACGAAAATTAAAAAAAAAAAAACAATCACATTACTAAAATTTAAACTTCGAATTTTGAAAGTTAACGATGAGTTTTAGGGGCGACAGAGTTGATGCGTGCGCCGCGTCAGCCCGCGCGGTCGACTATGGCGCATTCGACATTCGTTACGTAGTGGTTCGGTGGCTTCGTGAATAGACTGTGATTGTGGGACAGACGAAGCGTGTGTGGAAAACATGTTTGGGCTTTGGTATGATGGACGTTGAAGCGGCAATACGAGTATAATAATTAATATTTTTATATTTAACTAGTACAACAACAAGCAACTTGTTTATCCAACCGATTCACTGAGATTAATTAATTATTACAATGTACTCCATTTTATTTTTATAATTTTATTATTATTATACATATTCATACAAGTGTCATACTTATATATGTTTAAATTGATTACTACAAATCTACGTTCCGTGTTCGTTTCAAATTAATCCTTTGACCAAACTAATGACCAATCAAAATTTTCTTTTATTTTTTATTCATAACAGCTTCCCGGACTGACAAAGGTAGGCAACCTGGCAGTCAGTGGTTATCACCTTACATCGATATTTTCCATTCCTTAAATCGCCAATGGGTTGATGTTATGTTTCTTGTGGATAAACTTATTACAAAGTGCTTGTAGATTTTTTTTTTGAATGAAGATATTTTGTTTTTGCCCTTTGAATCTGTTAAGCAGTTTCTGCGTTAAAACAAATCCTTACACAAAAACGTTCGTATTCAATCGAAAAATCACAACTCAATTTTAATTCGATTTTACCAATAATAGTGGGTATATAGTACGTACATCTTTACATGATTTGAGGCTGAAAATATTGAATGACTTAAATACAAATACTGAACTGTACCCCAAATTCTACTTACAAATTGACACTTTATCGTAATCGAATCGAGACGTAATCGTTCAGCTGTTTTACTATTCTACAAACACAATAATCCAATTGTGGTTCGGTCAAAGTTGGTTCGAAATATTATCGGTCCTCATTTGCGCGTAAGTTGATGTTAAATTTTGAAAGGAATAGTCGTTATTGGGTTGGAAATATAATCGGTCACGTATTATAACCGTTATAAGTAGAAATAACTGGCCCCCTGAACAATTACATCTTTTGTTAATCTACTTAAATAGGTTTCTGTTTATTTCCTCATCCATTGTCTACGCTTAGTCTTTTCTTTTTCTCTAATTCCGACCTTCCGTTATGTTCATGGTCTTATATTGTCTGTTAGTATTAAAATACTTTTTTTTAGATACTTTTAGTTTATTTTCGGTCAGTATTATCAAGTGGATGGGTTTTTTCTGTGAGATTAGATTATTATCTACTTTGAGAGGAATAGTATCTTTCGATACAAATTTGAGTTACTTAAGATTTTTGTTTATTTTGAATTACAATATATATATAAATAAAAATATATATTATATGTAAAATTCACATATTATAGTTTTCAGATAATTATTATTAAACGTAAAAGGATGAGATCTTTCTTCGTTTTATTTTCGCCTAAATGTCATATACGAATAATGTATTTAGTGCTTTATCATTTAATAAATTTTTTTATTGTATTATTATTTTATTTATATTTTAAGGTTTGATACATGACCAATCATCTTTGGACGTGTATTTTTATTCTTTAATATTAAAAAAAATATATCTTTTCTGTACAGTGTTGTACTGACGAAACGCACACGATCACCTGTAAATGCGCGCGCGCAGGTATCTTAAACACACTCACACAGCCACACATGACTACACATGTACATTAACATTTTGTAACTATCCACCATGTTTGTTGTGATACTATCTACATTACGTAACATGCTTTATTTAGTTTATTTATAAACTGCCTGTATGTTCTAGGAATTTTGATATAAGACTGATTAAGAAGGAGGTTGTATATTTTTTCTTGATTCTTACGATCCCCGGAGTTGATATATGCAAAAAAAAAATCCATTCCTACCATGGCTTTAAATTAAATTTCCGAGAATCTTCATAAATCTATATTAATTGACATGTAATTTATTATTCTCGCTGTTACTTGCATACTATTAAGGCCTAGTGGTATATAGTAGGTACCATCGGGCTGAATAGCTTAGTCTAGAGTACGATACCCTGTGACGTAGTTCTGATATCCATTGAAGAAACATTTGTTTAAATAATCTTGTCTTATTTTACAATATTTACTTGGTAGGGTAGGGCTTAATATTAATATTCTTTATTCAAGTGGTCTCATAAAAGCACCTAAGAATCGTCAAAAAATCAAAATACACTTTATTGTACATGAGTAAACGTATAGTTTTGTCACGTTTAAGAAAGATGAACAAGAGGCGGCCTTATCGCTAAAACAGCGATCTCTTCCAGGCAAAGGTATAGGAAAGGAACGGTTATAGAAAGAGGTAGTGGTGTACAAGACAGATATAAACATAATATATAAATACATTACAGTGAAATAATATATTTAAAATAAAATAATGTACATACAATACCTGATATCTAACATGCATACATCGTCATTTACAGTACTGAATTAAATGTAAAGCTAACACCGGTTCGGAATATATAATCTACCGAGAAGAACCGACTAGAATCTTAGTAGTCCTCTTCCACCAATTTACATAGGCATACTAATTAAATACAATTAAATTTATTATTTATACTGCACATAAATCAAGGTATAGGGTATAGACATCCGCAAAATGGATTTTACGAAACTTCACCCCTAATGGGGTAAAACAGGGGCAGGCAGTTTGTGTTTTATAAATTTCGCGCGGGTAAATCTGCAGGCTCCGCTAGTATCTAATAAGTTTTTTTTATGGCATTAGTTGGCGGACGAGCATATGGGCCACCTGATGGTAAGTGGTCACCACCGCCCATATACAAAGGCTATGTAAGAAATATTACCCATTCCTTACATCACCTATGCGCTTCCAACCTCGGGAACTAAGATGTTATTATGTGTCCCTTGTGCCTGTGATTACACTGGCTCACTCACCCTAATATCTGATAAGTGGGTGGTACCTACCCAGGCGGGCTTGCACAAAGCTCTACCACCAAGTATTTATAGTCTTACTTATTGTTGCATCTTACCAAAAGATCTTCATCATCATCTTACCAATAGATCATATCATCTTCTTCATTCATTTCTTGATTTAATAAAATATATTACAGTTTAACCATTTTTTTTAAACTAGAAACAAACTGACATATCTCACTGTCCGATACATTAGCCTCAATCACTACATTTCTAACACACCAATACTTTTTCTGAAATGCAATTCAATGTGCATTAATGATCGCTCACACAAATCAACCGAGTATGGTAGCTCAACTGACATAAAAAATTGACGCCATTTTGAATCTAGCCGAGGAATAAACCCGTTTTCCCTTCTAAATTGTTAAGATAAGAGTTACTCTCGCAAAACTCTGTTAATCTAAGGATAAGTTAAGCATGGTTATCTGGGAGTAAGTAAGCTTTATTCTTGTTTCTTTAAGCTATCTCTGGACTCTGGACGTTAATTTCATCAGTTCTTGTTGTTGATGAGTGTTCTAAAAAAGATATCCAATTTGAATCAAAACTGTATTCTATGAGTAATAGTTTATGTTTATAAACAAATGTTCCGTATATAGATTTACGCGCGATAAAGCGAAAAAGCGAGAAAGCGCTCGTCTTTACTTCTTTGTGTGAAATTTAACTCATTTGTTACTACTTAGTTATTTATTATTTGTACCTCCATTTTTTTTTAGTGATTTGATCAAAAGTAACCGAGAGGTAAAATTGTGGCAAAACAATAAATACATACACTCTAACAAACCCTAATGGCATAATTTACGTATAGCCTGTTCCAAGAGTTAATGATTAATAAATCTTTATTTATAATACAAAAACATTGCACTTATTTGCACTTTAATAGTACTTCCAAAATTCCGATAACAGTTTCGTCGACGTTCGAAACGCCATTTTTTCGCAAATCCATAGTGAATATCATAGATTAATTAAGTTCTCGACCAATGATAGCGCGTCAATTTGCTGTCAAATGTGTTTTATTTGGCTTTTTTCTTGTTATGGTTGGAATGGAGTATAGTTTATTATATAGTTACGTAGTTAGTTTTTTTTTGCTAATGCACTGTCGCTTGAGAACTGTCACCACAACAAAGTTAAGCCTTTTACTCATAATCAAACCTAGTATCTATTTTACAAAGATCCCTTTATATCCCTAGAGTCAAACCCAAAATCTTCATACTGAAGTTTATATACACACGTCATTGAATCAATTTTAAACCTTCAACCAGATACATAGATATATTAGTATATAATACTTAACTGTTATTGTTTATATATTCAAGAGTGATTTCAAATAATAGTTGTACCTAGTTTAGTTTGGGTTTTGTTCAAGCTCATCTGGGTAGGTAACACCCACTTTAGCATGCTAAAGCGATCCCGTGGCGCTGGTTTTTTAGTGGGTATTCCGGTGTGCCGCCAACATCTCGGGCACCGGCGAGTCCCACATACCCCATCCCCCCACTTCCACGTGGGGGAAACGGGTAATGCGTTTTTCCAGCGAAAAAAAAAATAAGGTAACACCCACTTAACAACATTTCTATTAAACTTCAATACTCATACACTGTACGCTAACAATCAGTAGTTCTAACTAGGAAGTTTTCTTTTTTTTTTTTAAACATTCAAACGCAAAAGGACAATTTCAAAAAAAATTAAGCAACAGAATAATGAATTACTTATATTCCTATTTACCCCTACGTTTAAGCTTAAAGCTTGTGTTAGGAGCTGACAGTTGATGTCAGTAGCCCAAAGGGTCAGGCCCTTTGGGCTATTGTCATCAATACAGCCTTTGTCATCCATCAAGGCCATCATATTCAAATGCATACATAGCTAAAGTAAAGAAATATAAGCAGTACTACCAACAATTTCGTATTATATCCACAGTATAATATTGTTGTTTTGATAGTTAAACACGAAAAACTAACAATACGAAGAGAAAAAAAAATATACATATATAGACATTTTATTGCCAATATCAGAATTATTCATGAAATGGTAGCGTATATTCAAACGTTTATCCACAAATTTAGTAAGTTTTTAATGAAACAAATCAAGTACATAGATGAATTCACAATAGTCATAAATATTGATTCTATAATATATCATATACACAAACACACATAAATCACTGAATCTACTACAAAAGAAAAAAGATAATGACAATCCAAGATGGCCGTCCTACTACCATCGACACTCTTACTTCTTAGTCTTTTCAATATATCATTAGCATAAGCAGCCCGTAAATGTCCCACTGCTGGGATAAAGGCCTCCTCTCCCTTTGAGGAGAAGGTTTGGAGCATTTTCCACCACGCTGCTCCAATGCGGGTTGGCGGAATACATATGTGGCAGAATTTCGTTGAAATTAGACACATGCAGGTTTCCTCACGATGTTTTCCTTCACCGCCGAGCACGAGATGAATTATAAACACAAATTAAGCACATGAAATTTCAGTGGTGCCTGCCTGGGTTTGAACCCGAAATCATCGGTTAAGATGCACGCGTTCTAGCCACTGGGCCATCTCGGCTCACCATTCAATATATCTATTTATAAAAATAAGATCTATTTTGTTTTAGTATACAATACGTCATGGCAAATAATGTCTGCCGACACTTTTGCTTGTAAAATATATATAAATTACTGTTTCTTTTAAAATTCCTGTCATTAGATTGACACCTGTAGTGCATTAAGACATGAACCATGGTCACTTATAACTTAGAATGGTAAGTACGTCTACATCAAATAATTATTATTGGTTGATCCTGACTAACAATAAAATAAAAAAAATATATCCCGCTGAGTTTCTTTCGCCGGTTCTTCTCAGGTCCGAGGTGCTAAATTCCGAACCGGTGGTAGATTTTTGACAATCAATAAGCAAGTGCAAACACTTCTATATTGAATAAAGATTTTTGACTTTGACTTTGACTAACAAATAAAATTCACACTTTTTCTAACTTATGGAAGTCAACTCAGTTACGATAATATTAATTAGAAGGGAAATACAAACGAAAAATGATTTGGGGTAATCCCTAAATTTAGTGTTGCCAAAACTACGATGAAATCCTCTTCTGTCAAAAGCATTCTTATTACCGAATGAATCATTATTTCCACTTTCGTTTTCAGCAGTATATTTAATATCTTGCTTACTATTACAAATAACTGTAACCAAAAAGGCCGCTAAAAACAAAAGCGCTTCTCTGAAAGGGGCGTCTGAACCAACAGTTTCATGAAATATATAAGTTGCCCAAAGTGATTTTATATAGCTACATGTGTCTTGTAACATGAGTACCAACAGCCAAAAATAAAAGAAACATATTTTTTTATAAATGTTGGTAATACTTCCCTACTTGTTCATGATATTCTGTTAAACAGAATGAACCTTAAAGTCATATATATAAGGTTATAATTACATTGAAATATGGCCCGCCCCGTAGTACTCCGAAGAAATGTCGAGTGTCGACCGCTGTCACTCGTCAATAGTCGCTGTTCCGCAGTTCGCTGACTAAAATTTATATAAATTTAGTCCATCTAAGAAAATTTAGTGAGATTTACATTTATTATTAAAATAGTTTTTCTAGTCTACTAAGCTTAGTTTTATTCTGTAACAAGCAATAACAATTGAATAATCATGGAAAACGACATCTTAGACTCACTCAATGATTTGGGGTAAGTGAAACATAAGGTTAATATTTCTAGTAATTATAACAAATTTTATAGCTGTTTTGGGATTAATTTAAACGTCCTGTCTGATAAAAGGCTTATTGTAACTAAAATACACATAAATAATCAACTTTTATAGGTTATTTAATTCACTAAATGTCACTAAAGACTGGCTGCCGGTCTACCTATTTGAAATATACTTAAGCCAACTGGTAACATAAATTACCCAATAAGGATTTTTATATCGCTTGTTACCAAATAATTAAATTACTTTGTTATCAACAAACAATATAAATAAATATGGCGTAATCATGCAAGTCGTGAAATAATATTGGTATTCTGTTTTCACTGATAAATTCGATATTAAAAGACGCATTACAATATGCTTAATTTTACATATTTAATATTAAGTATATTTATCGTGTTAGGTAGTATGTAGAATATCTTAAGATAGTGTAAAAAATCAATAGATCTCAAGGCAAGAATGTGACATGGCATTATGAAATTTACATGTGCCAGCAAAATCTCTAAATATATGAACACAGATCCAATTTTAAAAGCAATTTATATGTATGTTTGTTTTTTTAATGTGAGTTTATAATGTGATTAATAGTAAACCTTAAACCACAAATTTAACTGACATATTTAAGGTTTATTTTCATTTCATTTTTTCTTTGTAGCTTACTTAATAAAACAGGTTTTAGTAACATTGTTAGCAAGTTGTATCTCCCAAGCATTTTCTGGGAAATAAGTTGATGGCTCTGATAAATATGGATTAATATATATACTTTATATTACAACACAATTTCACTTAAGTACTTTCTTCTAAGTCCACTTTAATTTAACTTTCAAAGTTCCAATCTAACATTCAAAACCCCTTCTTTTAGATCCATAATGAATACCATAGACTATCCAAGATATCAACCAATGCTATTGCCTTAATTTCAATGTTAAAGTTCTTTACTGCTCTTCTGGTTGGAACAGGCTGTATATAGTTTATGGATATAAGTGGCTAATAGCTGTAATTCTACTGCATTTATCATTTTTATCAGAACAAGATAATGAAAGTAATGCTATCAATTCATCAAACTAGATTAATTTATATATAAATGTACACATCAAACAATTAATAAATCTTGAATGTACACTAAATTTATTATGATATTTATAGGTTTTTTAAAAGGATATGGATATATATGCTCTATTTCTATAATCCAATAATTCCAAAATAACAGGCAGAAAAGCCAATTAAACAACATTTGACAGCAAATTGACGTGATATCATTGGTTGATAGCTTGATTAATCTATGATATTCACTATGGATATGTGAAAAAATGGCGATTTAAACATAGACAAAACTGTTATTGGAATTTTGGAAGTAAAATTAAAATGGAAATAAGTAGTTAAGTGCAATAGTGTTGTATTGTAAATAAAGATTTGTTAATCATAAATTCTTAGTAGTGTACAATATAGCTGAGCTATTAGCGAATCGCATGATATGCGTAAATCTAAAGTTTGTTTATCTTTCTTTCCTACTTCCATTAGAATAGGGTATAGCTATGTATATTTTTACATCAAATAGGCTGCAAAATTCTAGTGAGCTGAAAAAGCCATAAATAGTAATTTGCCTAAAGAGACATTGTTATTCATCTTACATAGTAAAATCTCACTATATTGTCTATACTAATATTATAAATTCCAAAGTGGTTCTCTTTTCCTGTCTGTCTGTCTATGCTATATCCTTTCACAGTCAAACCACTCAACGAAATTACTTTTTTATACTTAACCATTGAACAACTAGTATATTATAAATGCAGAACTTGAATTGATGTTAAGAAAAAAATTTAAATTATCATTCACCTGTTTACTTAATTATTTTTCCTATTTCAGCTATGAAGGTCCACTCTCAGAAGAAATTGCATTCTCCAAAGCCCTCGATGGGGGAGCCAAGTCGCTTGAATATACTAAGCTGGTTCACATTTTAGCTGAAGAGCTCAAGAAACTATGTAAACTAGAAGAGACAGTTAATATGATGAACAATACGGATGAATCAAGTTCTTTCTTACTTGAATTGAGCTCATTTCTAAAGGAACTTGGTTGTCCATACAAGAAATTGGTAACAGGTATGAAATACAATATATATTTATAAATTAGAGATCTTACTAAGATATAGAACTGTTAATTAAGGTGCTCTTCAGTCTTCAGTATAGATTTTACAAGGACATGAAATTTGAAACAGCCTAAATTAAAAGCAAATCAAACTAGAAAATGCAGATACTTATATAATAATGTTAACTATAATTTTCTCCGAAATGTGCTGCATCTTCTATTGGTTCTATTTATATTGGCTTAGTAATAAATACTTTCCTTTATATGAGAAATGTTGTTTTCGATATACTTTAACAAAGTTCCATTATATTCCCATAGCGTGTGGATTTTATTGAGTATTTTATAAACAGTGATGACAAAAACATGATACCTTTTCACAGTTTCATTTTTCTAATTTTACAGGTCACATGTCTTCCCGTCTTCAGAGTAAAGAGGATAAAATTCTACTCCTAGACTATTTAATATCAGAACTGATGGCAGCTAGAATGATAAGTGTGGACGGTCAGAAGGATAAGCCTAGTTCTGGAATGGAAATTGTTATGGTATTATACCTTTTATTGAATTTAAGTAGATTGTCTGTCTCACGGGAAGGTCTGCTATCCAGGGAAGATCACATTATGGAGCATAATACTTTTGCTATTATTAATGTTATATAATTTATGAAAGAGCAAAGAGTATAAAGTTTAGTACCCTTGCTTTTGTTGTTGTTCTGCTGAAATAAAAAAGTAGAAAAATTGTTAGTTGTGACCTTGGTATTATATCAAACCAGTTAGATAGTAGAGATAGCAAAAAAATGCATAGTATTTATTATTTTTGTAATGTGATTATGTGTCTAAGTGTTATTACATCATGCAAGAGAAAGTTTAAAATATATACATATTTTTAAGTGAACTGAACCAAACTTAAGCTACTTTTTTCTACCCTTTAAGGGGTAAAATTGTTGATAAAGAGTTCTATCGAGTTCTTGAAATATTGATCTCAAATTGATTTACATGTGGGCGATGCTGTGCTGGTTTGGCTAATATTTGTTATAGTTTGATGTATTTGTCTTTAGCAAGAATCTCCAACTGCCAAGGATTTAAAAGATATATTAATTACATTGAAATTCAACAAGCCCCCTCCAAATATAACACCAGAGATATTATTTTCGAAGTTAGAAGCAAAATTAAAGGACACCATACAGAAAGAGGGTATGTCATTCATATTCTAATTTAATATAATTTAATTACTAAATACCATTGTAAACGGTTCTGAGTGATGTTTTTGTAGTCTTATACATACATATAAAGAAAACCTGTTTGCTTCGTTGGTCTAATGACCAGCTCAAAAGCTACTGATTTAGAGATCCTGGGTAGAAATCTATGGTCATCAAGCATTTTGTTTTTCTGTCAAGAATTTCTTTGTCCGTTGCCCGGAGTTTGAAACTTGGAACTGTTTGCACTGCCGTCACTTATAAAGCACATAAACATCCTCCACTGAGAAGGTTCAGTTCTCAGTCGCGATGGATAGAGAGTGTTTGTGTGTGTGCACTAACACTACTCAAGTAATAGAATGCCTTCTATTTTCCTTTTAATATGGCCGCTCTGACCGAACGAACGACATCAGTTTTAATATAGATAAAACAAATCTTAGACTATTATTAATTATTTAAATTACAATTATTTTAGGTGACCAACTAGTAGGTAAGCCGTTATACAATAAGTCGATACCGGACAAGGATTGGAAACAATTAGAGACATCGTTCAAAGAAATGTACGAAGAGTACAGATTGAGGAGAGAAACTCTTATTACAAGATTAGAATGCACTATACAAAGTTTTGAGGTAATTATTTCTATTGTACATTCCAATGGCAAGAGGACGTGAGGTATACAAATCAGATTATAAGCTTGGTGCATACTTCCAGGCAGGACACATGACATACATATATAATTGTATTAAACTAACACGACTGTATTTTTAGATGTTTGAAAAAGAGTAACTACTGAGTTTCTTGCCAGTTCTTCTCGGTAGAATCTACATTCCGAACAGGTTTACTTTAAATAGAGTGTTTGATGTCGATTCAAAGGTGCTTGTAAAAGCCTACTTGAATAAAGTATATTTTGATTTGAAAACATGATCACATTTTAAAATATGATCACAAAAAAAAGAAAAACCCATTGAGTTTCTTTCGTCGGATCTCATCAGGTCCGAGGTGATTATTTCCGAGCTGGTGGAATTTTTTTGACTACCAATAAGCAAGTTTACTTTTATATCGAATAAAAGATTTTGACGTTGACTTGTACATTCTAACGACGATGACCAGTTCCATTAAAACTTCCCCTATATTAGAAACTACACTTTCAATTTTTTTTCTCACGAAACTTCATTGTGCTTGACATGATTCTAGTCCGAAGTTATTTATTTAATTTTAGTCCTGCCATTGGATCGCTACGCAATAAATTTTGATATTAACATTCATAAGTGAAATATATCTTATCTACTTGGTGGTAGGGCCTTCTACAAACCCGTCTAGCTCGGTACCACCTATCAATAGATATTATACCGCCAAACAGCAATACGTGTTCCGGTTTTGAATGTGAGCCAGTGTAACAGGCACATCTTAGTTCCAAAGGTTGGTGGTGCATTAGCAATGTTAGGAAAGATATTTCCTACAGCGCCAATGTCTATAGGCGGTGGTGACCACTTACCATCAGTTGGCTCATTTGCCCGTCGGCCAACGTACATTGTAAAAAAAAAACCGTTTTACAAAAATGCTTTTTTATAAGCTATTTTACTTAGGCTATTGTCATAAAAGAACATAAAAATTGTAAACCATTATATACAATTTCAGTGGTCTGATCGTCTCAAATCAAAGAAAGACAACATCCAGTCAACATACAGACCGAAGAGAGAAAATTTAAAAGTTAAACCCGATGTTAAGTTCTCCGACTTCCTTGCGGCAAGAACAGCACTGTTACAAGTTGAGAAAACGTCGAGTGCGAGCGTGAGAAAGAATACAATGAGTGATGTCAACAAAGTACTTATAGGAAGGGTAAGTTTTATTCAAATTTTTCAAAAAATTAAACAGAATTAAATTTTTATTATAAAACTATGACGATGTTGACGGTACTATGGCAGAAATGAATATGTCATAAGATAGTCTAACGAATCAGATCATTGTGAAAATTCCAGGTGGCTTAAGACAATAAGAAACTCGAATGCTTATAGGCAAATCTAAGAGTTGATTTATAATATCTTTGTTTTGATTGGTCAGAATTATTTTGTTAGCCAATTACGCATCGCAGGTGGGCCAACCGTCGGGGAGACACGGTAGCGATACTGTAATGCCCCCGAAGAGACGGTGTGGATACTGCTAAGTTTTTAGTATTTTCACGCACTCGGCGACGACGAGTTCTACAAGCCCCCGAATTCCAGAGGGGGATACCTTTTATGTGAAGTAAACGAATAAATAGCTTTTTTCAGCGTCATCAAATAGTGTCCGATAATATGTAAATGTAATTAAATATCTTTATACTTTTAGGTTCCTGATAGAGGAGGTCGTCCCAATGAACAACAGCCTCCTCCACCTGAAATGCCTTCCTGGCAACAGCGGTCTGCCGCTCCACAGGTAACTTTAATTTACGCTATTTCTTATTAGACGAAATTGAATCAATTTATTACTGTAATAAGTATCTCCTGTGGTCGAAATAATACTTTCTTTTATTAATGATACAACAACTATAGAATATTACGTCTTTTTATATTAAAAATTAAATTTTTAAATAAATATACTTATTCACTAATCATGAAATAATAATTTTTAGCTGATGCAGGGCCAGTGGTGATTTTTTTTTGTTGTTAATTTTATATGTACTTGAGACTTAAGAATTTACAGCTGTATGCAAATGATTGTAAAGTAATCGTTACTTTTTTTGTGTTTTTTTATATTTGGAAACTGGGTCTATATTCTTTTATGAATATAGACCCAGATTCAAGAATCTGTCATAATAATTACTGGAGCCACTACAGGAAGTACTTATATATATCTTTTGCCTTTAAAATAAAACTTAATGTACGTGTTTGAATTTCCCAGCGTGGCGGTCGTGGAGGCGGCGGTGGAATGGGCGGAGGGGCCGGCGGAGAGAGGGGTCGTGGTGGACCCGGTGGAGATAGAGGTCGTGGTGGGGGGCGCGGTGGCGGTCGTGGTGGTGACGGCCAGCAGCGCGGAGGAACGCCCCGAGGGGGCGGTCGGGGAGGGCGTGTTCAAGGAGGTTATAACCAATCTGTTGATCAGAGGTAAAATACATTACCTTTATTCTGACCTTGTAATAATATAGCTGAGATAAACAAACACACAAATAAACAATTTTGTTATTGAATTGACACTTATCAGTGGTCGTATTTCGTTTATTTCATTTTGTACAGACCTCAAACGAGTCCCGGAATGAACCAGAACCAACGAAACTACCAAACGTACGAAGTGCCTCCCGGAGGTTACAACCAAGGCTACCAGCAGCAGAACAACTATCAGGATTACGATCAGGGCAACCAAAACCGCGGTTACAACCAGGGGCATGGCTTTAATCAGAACTACAATCAAGGTTATGACAGTAGTGGGGGTTATAATCAAGGTTATTCGACTCAAGGTGAGCTAATTATATACTTATGTTGAATCACTTTCTTGTTGGTAGGAATTTGTGCTATCCTGTCAGGTTATGTACAACCCACTCATCAGATATTTTACTATTAAACAACAATACTTTGTATTGTTGTGATGTGAATTAGGAAAAAAGATAAACAAACCTTAGATGTACGTATTTCATGCGATTTGCTAATAACTCAGCTATATTGTGCCCTACTAAGGGTTTATGATTAATATATCTTTATTTATAATACAACATCATTGTGCTTAACTAATTACTTCCACTTTAATTTATTTCCAAAATTCCGACAACAGTTTCGTGGACGTTCTAAACGCAAATCAGTAGTGAATATAATTGATCAATCAAGCTCTCGATCAATGATATCTGGTCAATTTGCCGTCAAATGTTGTTTATTTTGGCTTATTTCCTGTTTTGGTTGGAATAGAGTATACAGGCACAAGGGACATAACATCCTTGTGACCAAAGTTGGTGGCGCATTGGCTATGTGAGGAATGATTAATATTTCTTACAGTGTCCATGTGTACAGGTAGTGGTGACCACTCACCGTCAGGTGGCTCTTTTCCTGTGCTCATGCTTATATTTAGAAATGAAAAAAAAAGGTTAAACCAGATTATTAAGACAAAATTATCATTACTTATTGAAAATGTAAAGAATGGTTAATATTTACAGTACTGATGTCTATGTACGGTGCCATTTACCGTGAGATCATTTCCATGCACATACTTAATACAAAAAAAAGTTTGGCCCCCTTTTATCCGTATTCCTAACGATATATTTGTCCTGCAGGTGGGGGTTACAATAAAGGCTACCACAGCAATCAACGCTACCAGAACGAGCACGATGACCGCGACAACCGCAGAGGTGGCTACCGGGGAAGACGCTAACATTTACTCAAATTTTATAACCTAAATTCTAAAACCACACAATTAACAACTAGATTTGAACACAGTGACATACAACAATTTACATACTATTATCACAGCGTAAAGGAAAACTATCAGTGGGTAAAATATCGGTGTTGACACCCGATTTCAGACGTCGTCCTGTCTTTGTCTAACTTTACATTGTACGATATGTGAGAAAGAGATAAAACGAATGTGATATCGAAATCGGCTTAACATTCGCTTCTTCTCTTTCTCACAGATGTTTTATTGTAAAGTTGAAGAGAGATAGGGATATGAGTTTAATTTTATCGTGCATTGAATGCTTTGACGTACCAGAAAAACAATTATTAATAGTTGAATTATTAATTATTAGTAATTCATAGTTTTTTTAGATGCGATGAAACCGTCAAGTCGATGACATCTGATAATCCGACGACATCCGATTTCAGATTTGTTTCGATATATCTAACACAGACCTTTGAAGTCGTGCGAAATGCCGCTTATAGTCATTGCCGTAGGGATGTCACATGAATTAATTAATTTTTATTTTGTCTCTTCCGTTTTGGTTTATTGGTACCATTGTTACCAGTACCAGGAGTATAATGTAAAGAATATTTAAGTACATATGAATCTTTTTATTATAGTTCACACAATGAGGTTTCTCGTACATTTAGATTTGTTCAACCCTATACGACAGCTTGACCCGCCTAGACGTGTCCGTTGACCCACCGGTAGTACTTCTTTACTCTGACTATAACCGCTAGTATTCCAATAGTAACTGTCGATATTTTATACATTGTATGCGAGTCGAAACTACCTACATACATTTTTGGAATGATGATAGAAACTGAGTAGTTGAAAAAAGCCGTGCAGTTTGTTTGTTCTATCATTTAGTAATAGATGTATTTAAAAGTGCTACATATTTCTCAATTTTCTATCGAATTTGACTAGTGTTGTAACCGACTTATTTATTTAACTATCGATAGCTGTTGCCTGGTTTGTTAATTTCACTTTATGTTTTAATATTTAATAAACTCAGTTTAACTTTTTTTTAAACTAGCACTAACCGTCGTGACTTCGCCAAGGCAGTTGGAAGAAATATTAATAAGTTTTGTTTGACTTCAATCACGTATATGACCATATTTATTCTTAATGTGCGGTGATTCCCCTCTATACCAAATTTCGAAAAGCCTTTATTTTTTCCCCTTGTCTCCTCTTCAAGTTTATATGTCAACGTATGTGTAGTTAAATTTGTGCAATGATAAACAGTGTGTCAGGACCCTTATAAATAGATTTAATGATAACACATTGCTTTAAAATAACCAATAAGCCAATAGACTATCTATTTAAATATTTAGATGTTATATATTTAAAATGACTGCCTCGTTTGTCTTGTGGCTAGTAAGGCCGTAGATCTCTTGGGTTCAAACCCTACGTTGGCCAATAAAAAAATAAAATGGTTTTTCTGTCAAAATGTTGTAACTGTTCAGTGTTCGGTGAGCACGTAAAGCCGATTGTCCTGCGTTTGAACTCTCCGCTCATGTTCAATAGAGAGTGCGACTGTATGTACTAAAGTATTGCAATACACCCAGTGCCTGAAGCCCTTTGGCTGAAATCGGTGATCGGAACATCAATATTTATAAATTGCGTTCATTTTGAACAAATCGATGATTAAAAAAAATTACACTTTCAATGAGTAGTACTAAAGGTATATCGATAATTCCTTAATAATAAAAATTACCGATAGTTAAATATAAAAAATATATCATTAAAAATAAAATACATAATAATATATACTAACATTTTTGAACCGTGCAATATTGTTCACAAAACATGTTACGTAATTATTTGTAATATTTGACGAGGTTATGTCGAAATTACACAACATGCTTAGCAAGTTGGCAAGTATGATATAAAGACGGTGCTTGTGACATGACTGCACTATGCTCGTTACTCCTGCGCTCTGGTACTCTCCGATGATATTTCGACACCAACAATTTATACTACGCTAACTCGATAGTGTGCTCACACTCCGTTAATAATTGTTAGCGTAATATAAATCGGTTAATTTAAAAAATTGCCTTTAGTTAGCGTTGTATAAATTGGTAACTTCGTTAATTTTGTATATTTCTTCACGATTTTATTAATAAATATAAAATAACATATTTTAAGCAACTTGACACAGAAAAACGATTTTCACTGAAATTCGAGTTAGCGTAGTATAAATTGTAGGTGTCGATTTGTCTGTATTAGTGAAAGATCTGTCAAACGCATACGTTAGGTATGAAAAATCGATTTTGAAAATTAGGTTATTCATTCATATTAATGTCCGGTTAATATATCTTAGTAACGGTTCGTTATGCTTACGGATAGTGGTTTTATCGACGAGGAGTAATTCAGTATGTACCATTGGCTTGTTACTGGTCTCGGCGGGCAGTCAATTTATTAAACTGCCCGTGGTCTATGTATAATGAGCATAAGTAAATTATTGATATTATATGAATTAATTTGTTTTAATAAAAAAAAAATGTCTTCAATTAGACTACTATCTGTAAAAAAACGAATCATTTTAAATATAAAGTGCTGGGCTACCATATTAAAAAAAAAAAGATTATTTTACATCAGCAACAATAATTTTTGAGTTTGTAGTAACGAACCGTAGGAGTAGGTTCGGATAAGTTTTAACGTTAATATATATTCGATACGATTTCATAATCCACCATTAGTTTTTATTCGATGGAATTGCTTCTTGAACATAGTAACCGGACTTAAGCGCTTCAAGCTCTTCAAGCGCTGATTTTAAAAACATCATTGAAGATTATATAATTTCCTTTTAATAGTACTATTAATTTTTATTTTATTTACTGGTGTCCTATTATTTAATATAAATATATTTGCAACAATTTTATACACTGTGTGTCAACAGCTAGACTGAATATTCTCATTAACATGTAATGTGTTTTTCGCTTTTTATTTAAATAAATACTTATATTAATTGTGTTATTTTTATTTTGATCTTTATTTTTTTTATAATTAACAGGAGTAATGTTCATCGTACTTGGTACAAATTGGTTGTTAAATTCTTAACGCAATAATATCGAATCGTCTAGAAAATATGTAGCATATTAGACTAAATATTTTTTACCTGTTATAGCCGAATGTTAAGGTTTCATAAATAAAACAATTTTATAAAATTATTTGTATTATTGTAGAGTAGCGTTGTCCCAGGACTTTAAAATTATTATTAGTATACTATACTGTACACGATAAACTTATACAGAAAAAATGCTTACAATTAAAAATAATACCTGGGTCAATATTTGAGAGCCTGAAAATTTATGTTTTTCAAAATTACTCGAGAACACCTGGATGTATTTCAAAATAAAAAATTGCTCTTAATAGTTAACTGAACAACAAATAAGGTTATTTAGTCACGATTGACCTAAAATAGTAACAAAAAATATAATATGAAAAAAACAATTAAAATTGCTAGTTTTCTTCGTGGTACTTTGGCAAATTTGGTCTTATTTTTGAATCGTATGAAAAATTGCGACTATATCAAGCTAAAGTAAAATTACTAAGATAATTATAATTAAGAAATCTTTACATTTTTAAGATAATTTCCTATACACTCATAGAAAATAAATTAAAAAACTGAATTTAAAAAATGTTCATACATTTTTCGTCATTGGTCAAAACAGTGTTTGTTTTTAATATTAAGTTGAGTTAGTGACGGGAGCGGGGGAAACTTTTGGCAAATCAAATTGACTACCCCACACCTCATTCAACCGACGCACTCCAGAGAAGATACACGCTCTTGTGTTCTTCAGGTGAGCCTTTGAAAGTCATTCTACAATTTTTTTCATTTCAATAGTCATTTAGATTTTCCTTGACATATTCGTAATAAACTGTTCTTAATTTATCAATTTTAAGAAAAAGTATGAAAGATTAGTGTTAACATAAGGCCATATAAGTTTTTTTGAAATACCACTTGCACAAAACATGTTTAGACATGAATTTTTCGATTTTGTCATTTTTCTCAACGTCATTGTCCTGAAAACGAACTATGAGGATAATGATACACGTTGAGAAAAATGACTACGTGTGTAATGGATAATGATTAATGTTGAGAACGATGACAGAAAGTAGTTAATTGATAGCGAAATAAAGTAATAAGTTAATAACATTTGTTTTATGGTGGGGTTCCTGGAATCGAATAATTAATATTATATTGGAGCTCAAGTATTATATATTAATAATTTTAACCAAACGTCATTACAAGTCACGGGAAGTTGTTTTGTATTTAAAGAATTAACAGATGAAATGGTTTATGGAATCCATCCCAAAATAAAAAAAGTTTTTTTTTAGGTATAATTTCACCACATGAAATTTATAAAGTGCATGACTGTCGCGCATGTGTAGGCAAGATAGGAAATATTAAAAAAAAAGCTTTCTTCCAGTTTGATCCTAAGTTCTACACTTAGAATCAGACAGGAAGACTAATGTAGACTTTTAAGACATGTTCGTCATTCGTATAGCAATATGAAGAAGTTTTTGTTGTAGATCAAAATAAATCTGTTGCTTGTTATTTCAGGTTATAAGTAAATTTTAAATTACGTGAAGAGAGAGACTTGAGATTGTTTTTTTTTTTTAATTTGCAAAGAAGTTTAGTGAAATAGTATTAAGTGTTAACTCCTAATTTAAAAAAAGTTACGAATTTGAAGATGCCACCTAAATCCAAAAAAGCTAAAGAAGAAAGACTAGCTAAACAAAGATTATGCCAAAGGCGACGGTACGCAGAAGTAAAAAATGACCCTCAATTGTTAGCCTTAGATAAAGAAAAAAGGAGACAGAAATACTTAAAAAAGAAAGTGGAAAAAAACACAGAAAAAAGCCCTCGTTCCATTAAAGAGCAACGCAAGAAGTGGAAGGAAAATTCTAAGAGGTATTTATAATTTGTAACTTATCCTATTCATATATTAATTTAAATATATTTCTGTTTTATTTGATAAAAAACAGAGAAAGAGAGTATTTTTTTAAATTGTCACAATTATATTTAGACCTATAAATCGTTATATTTTTGGTTGCAGGTATAGGCAAAGAAAAAAGGAAGGTAGAAAATCAATATTCGAAGCAGTTCAAATAAAAGCAGTTGACAATATTCAAGATGCCAGTAATTTTTCAGAAACAAATTTCGTTAATCAAGAAGATCCTTTACAAGTAAATAGTGCAGTAGTTCAAGCAGCAGTAAAAAAAACAAAATATGAAGAATTTAAGAAAAGAAAAATGCTTTTAAGGCTCGTTGCAACTTATAAGAAAAAAGATAAGATACAAGCTAAAAAGATACAAAGACTGCAGAAGTTACTCAAAGAAGCCCGACAGATGAATAAAATTGAGTACTTTGGTTCAGAAACAGATGCAAGTATAAGTGGTATAATTTCAAATAACAGCAACGAAATAGAAATTAGTAGCTACAAAAGCAATAAACGCTCTGTAATTGAGACTATCAAAAACTTTTACTTGCAAGATGCGAATAGCGTTCTCTGTGCAGGTAAGAAACAATATGTAACAAAAAATAAGGTCCAGATGCAAAAACGGTGCCTATGTTTACCATTAAAAGACTTGCACCAGAATTTTTTAATTGAGACGAAGATTAGAGTAAGTTATTCGTTTTTCTGTAAACTGCGGCCTTTTTGGGTTACCTTTCCTAAAAAATCTAATAGAGAGACTTGCGAATGTCAAATTCATGAAAACATGAAATTTTTGATTGAAGCTTTGCATAAAGCATCAATAATACGTGAAAAAACATATGATCAGGTCCTCTCTAAACTTTGCTGTGATTTGAGAAATATCGCCTGTTTGAAAAGATACTGTGATGCTTGCAAATTGAATTGTCTTGAATATTACTTGGATGCCAACAACTCTGTATGTACCTTTTATGAATGGAAAAGAGAAACTAAAGAAGTTATTCTTACAAATGGAAGAAAGAAAAAACAAACAATAACAAAAAACAACAAAATTATCTTAAGTACTTCAGATGTTATCATAAAATTTGAAAATGATTTAGAGAAATTTTGTGATCATACCGTCAAAATTGTAAGTCAGTACAACGCAATTAAGAATTTGAAAGAAAACCTAAATATACATGAAGCTTGTATACACATAGATTTTTCGGAAAATTATTCCTTGAAGTACGGATCGGAAGTACAGTCATTCCATTTTGGGGCCAGCAGGCAACAGTTGTCTTTACACATAGCTGTTATATACACTCATAGCTTTAGTACAGGACAAATTACTCCGAAATCGATGTGCACAATAAGTGATTGTTTACGTCATGATGCTGCAGCCGTGTGGGCCCATTTGATACCTTTGTTAGAAGAGTCAATCAATCTGAACCCCTTTATTGATACCATCCATTTTTTGTCAGACTCGCCATCTTCACAATATAGAAACAAGTACATTTTTTTTTTGATTACTCAACTGTGTAAAGACTTCTCACAACTTAAAAGAATAACATGGAATTATTCAGAAGCAGGACACGGAAAAGGTGCTCCTGATGGGGTTGGAGCAACTCTTAAAAGAACTGCGGATCGAATGGTTGCTTTTGGAAAAGATGTAGGTACTTATGAGCAATTTCACACATTGATTACAAAATATACAGATAATGACAATTTAAACGTTATTGTTAAAAAAGTAGACAAAGAAGAAATCTTATTTAGAGACAGTTTATTTCCAAAACAATTAAAACCATTCAGGGGCACATTTTCCGTGTATCAAGTTCTTTGGGAGAAATCTGCATCTAGAACGGCTGTTCGCAAAATGAGTTGTTTTGATTGTGACGTTTCCGAAATTTGTGTTCATGGAAAACATCTTGGCTTTATAGATGATATAATTGATTTACAAAAAGAAAATGCTCCTTCTACTTCCTTTGAACCTGCTGTCACGACTCTTGATATTTTAAAACATAAGAGACTAAATGAAACCCGCACAGCGACACCTTCTGAAGTTTTAACCATTCACGAAAACAATCTCATTTTACCATCAAACTATGAACCAAATTTCGGTTAAAATTTAATTCTTATCTAAATTCATGAGCAGAAATATCTGTTCATCAACAGAAATAAGTTTTCTCATTTAATGATCGTTAAAATCTGAATCAAAACGAGGCTCGTAACTTAAAAAAAAAGTATTGTTACGTTTTATTATAATTGTTGTTCACAATATTAAAAATATATAATATATTAAGTATAATTTTACAAAATATCTGTGATTTATAAGCTTTTTGACTTAATTATTGTGATTAATCATTATTATTATATATTCGAACCAAAACATAAATTTAATTTAGAAGATATAAAAAGCTTAGCTTATACAGGAAATAATAGTAATCTACAGTCTAAAAGTACATTGTGTATGTTTTCAATAGAATCAGTTGTGTATCACTAAATTAGTGCAAAAGATCTGAATAAATAAGCAGTCAAAAGTTTATAAACTTTTATAAGTTGATTTATGCTAATTTATAATTACTTTGGTTTTTTATTTATAAAGAACGAAATATAAAACCTACAATTTACAAAAAATGTCATTGCCCTCAATACATCGTCATTTTTATATTGTATAAAATCATTATTCTGCCATTACGTCATTATACTCAATGATAATTTTTAGAAAGATTGTAATATCTTATTAAATTTTGGTTTATTTGGAGATAATCTAATACAAATAATATAACCCGGACATGCCTAATATTACTGCCAAAAAATCAGATCTATGCACGCAGATTTTCGAGAATCCACAAATTTTGATCAAAAATAATAAATTTTGTAGATTCACCCACCTATGCTATTATTGCTATCTGCATCTTTGCTAGACACATCAAATTTATTTGTGTACAAATTTGTCAGATTAACTCATGTATTAATCCTAAATAATAGTAAACTTTCGTGAACGTGTCACCGGGTAAACATTTCTAAGGAAAGAGTTTGTAACTTATTCTACTAAAGTTACTAAACTGTTACACTCAAGTGTTGATTTTTATGGCAATATGTTTGTTGAAAAACGTGGAGAAAAGAAAAAAAACTAAACCAAAATAAGTAGCTTTTATATCGCTTTGTCGCATAGTTTCGTAGAAAAATAATATTGAAGTTAGGGAATGTAACTCTTACTTTTCAAAAACGAATAAAGATAGGGGGTATAATAATTGACCAAAAATATTTTTAAGAACTAGCAACATAAAGATGCCAATATCAAAAAAAAGCCAGTGCAGATTTAACATGGGAACATAGATCTTTTACGGTGACATTTGTATTGAACAAAAATTTTCTTTTTTTAAAAAGCGTCTTCAATAAGGTGGGACTAGGATACTTATTTTTGGAAAATGTTTGCGACGTTTGCACGCTGACCTACCTATTCGTTTGATGATGACCGTCGCCGTTTCCTGATCGTCGTGTAATTTAGTGACAAAGAATTTGGTTTACTACTAATTAAATATAATTTAATTAAATTATGGCGCAAAATTGTTGAGTTTTTGTTCACAGTGGAAATCTAGTTAAGGAAAAAGTTTTTATGATGTTTTGCCAGACAGGATAAGTTATTAAAATGCACAGATAAAGTAAAATAGTTTAATATCAGATTTCAATTTGGTTCGTAAAAAATTATTTACAAACATATTTAATTTATTTACAAGTCTTCCGTACTCCATTTGTAGACTTCTTCCTCTTGAGCCTTTCTCTTGCTTTGCTGATCAAAGTATTTCTTTTCATAACCATTAGAACGATCGACACCATCCCACCTGTATCCTGGTCGTATATTAAAACGATTTGGCGGAAAATTGCCTTTATATGTTGGTTTTTCTGAAAAAAAAAAAACAAAAATTATAGTTTAAATACCGACTATATGTTTAAACTGGCTCATTGGACTTTTCGCTAGCTTATAGGATCGCAAACCAAAATCCAAGTTTTTTTTCAGATCAGGTCAATAATAACCTATTGGGTTTATCTGTAGAGACATTCTCAGTAATTGACCAAAACATGTAAGGCCTGAAAAGCTCTTACGTCTGAACTCGTCGCTGGTGTGAGATTTGCTGTTCCATCAGATTATGGGAGGTTAGAATTGACCATAAAAGAATATGTGCATTCACTTGTTTTGTGTACTATATATGTGCGCAAATGGCTAGTCTCTCTTAAAGATAGCCGCTGAGGCCGAAATCGGGCAGAAGCTATAGGGTTGCCTCACACGAGCCACCGGCCACAACCGCAAAACGCCGCCACAGGCATATTTCCTGTAATCTTCATGCATTTTATATGGACTCGCCGATAGTAGCGCGTGGCGGCCACTGGCGTCAATTATGTGCGGCGAGTCCGGATATGCCTGTGGCTCGTTTGCTGCGACACTAATGGAAAATGTTCGACTACAGACGAATAATACTAGTAGTTATAAACTCTCACCAGGTCCCAACTCCCCTCTCTCCCTCTTTTTCTCTCGTATGTACTTCAGCATTGGATCTCCGGCTCGCTCGACGTCTCGCAACTGACCTTCAAGGTCACGGTCGTCTTTGTACCGAGCGAGCGGCTTGGACGCTTCGTGTATGAAGTCTTGGACCGCTGCTTGCTGGTCTTCGATTTGTTTAATCCTAAATAGTTAAAATTTGTAGTGAGTAAGATAAGGTTTAGGTAACTAACCCATTTAAGCGTAAAACTAAATGTTATGTGTATAGATGTTTTTTAATATTTCAGCAACCTGATTGTAACAAATCAATAATTCTATGAAACAGTAACCATTTCTTAGACCATTAATATGCACAAAACCATGGAATCTAACGTCTTGTGCCAAAAAGTACACTGGCTTCAAAACTGGAACACAGCCATTATACACAGTATTGGTATCTGGTGGTAGATTATAACGTGAAGAATCTCAACAGTCACACACATGTAAAGTCTTTGATGATCAAATATATATGTTCTTGGTAATAACCTACTTATGTTCAAACATACAGATCCAACAGTACCTAACATGTTTAAAGTCTATTAAAGCAGAATATGATGACATGATCATATGTGTATGATTTGATTGATTAACTCGTTGGTAGGGATTTGTGTAAGCTGTTTGAGTAGGTACCACCCATTCATCAGACCATCAGATATTCTACCGTCAAACAGTAATACTATACTATGTTTGTTGTCCGGTCTAAAGGGTGAGCGAGTCATTGGAATCTAGGCACAAGGGACATAATATTTTAGCTTCCAAGGTTGGTGGAGCAGTGTCTATGTGAGGGATGGTCAATATTTATTACAGTATCAATGTCTACGGGCAATCATTGGTGATTTTTACCAACAGGTGGCCCATTTGCATGTCCACCTACCTATATTATGCTATAAAAAAATTATTAAACCAGAACATCAGGACAACATCATCATCAAAATTGTCTATGGCTAAGCTTATTTGAGTCAATATTGTATAAACACAATAATATTTAACCAAAGATAATGTATTTAGTTAGAATTATAATGGAACAATTTCAATAAAATAGTTTTCTAGGTACTAATTTTGTTACTATTATTTTTATACAATTATAATTTGTACAGATAACAACAAATAAGTTCATCATACCCTTTACTCCATTTTTTATATTTCTCGTCTAACTCCTTTTGTCTCTCTGCTTTTTCCCTTTGCATCTGTCTGTCTTGGGAGGTATCTCTTTTACCTGAAATGATAAGATTCTTATGAGCTGTTAAATTCTAAAATCACAATTTTTTATATGATTAATAATTTGGTATCAAATGGTAAAATCATAAAAACAGTGGCTGTTTTTATGATATATTTAATTTTATAAATTTTAGGTAAGTAAAATAATGAAAAACTAAACTTTTTATTACATACACACCAAAATAAAGTATCATACTTTTGCAGAATAATTTTTAATTTGAACTCCATCTGTAGTCATGGTCATATTTTTTAACACTACAAGCATTTGGCATATATTTAGTCCCAGATAGCTTTTAGGACTTTTTTGGACTATATTTTATATTGTAACCTTATTTGAGCAAGTTAGCACCTTATTTACAAGGGACATAAGAACTAATATTAATTAAATAAATCCTTTTTACTTACTTTTCCTCGACACAGCTTTAGCATTTCTACCAGACATTTCGTCTGTCATGTGTTTAAATACCTCTTCTTCTCGTCTTCTAAATGCTTGGTTCTCTTCTTTCAATTGACCAGCATCTTGCAGGCCAGCTTTCTTGCCATCTAAAGTTTTTTCCATTTTCTTATTCGATGGTGGGGGCTCATCGTTTCTGTAATCTCTTCCACTATGATTCTTGCTCCTTTCCCTTCTCGGCGGTGACAAATCGGAATCACTTTCATTCGTCCTCTCCTTCCTTCTATCTTGCCTCTGAAATTGATCTGATCTCTTATTCTTAGGTGACCCTCTTCTTTTATCAAAGTTTTTTCTTTCACTATTTTTACATTTCTCATAATTTTCTTCCTTCTTTCTTCTTCTAGGTGAGCCATCTGAATCCTGCGATTTTGGTGACTGACGTCTTGATTTCCGAGGAGGCGATAAATCTGAGTCATAATCGTTACTTCTTGGTTTGAGTGATGAGGTGTCAGAATTGGATTTTTGTTTGCGTATGTCTTTTTCGCTTTTGTCTGGTGAACGAGACCTGTTGTTAGTTCTATTTGGAGAAGTTTCACGACTGTTAGATCGCCTTGATTTATTTTCTTGTGTATCATCAAAATCGCCCCAACGGGATGGTTTTCTTTCTCTTTTAATCTTACTGCTGCTAGATTTTCTTGGTGGAGATAATTGGGTATCATAATCTCTATTTGCTTTAGAAGATTTTTCTTTGGGTCTTTTTCGTGGAGGCGATACATCTGAGTCATCGTTTTTGTTCATCCAATTTGAAGTATGTTTCCTTCTCTGAGGGCTTCCCTCATCTCTTCGACGGTTCCTATCATTATTTTGTACTGTCTTCTTAGAATTTCTAGGTGGCGAAGGATCTGAGTCATAATTTTTATCTTTTGATTTATCTTTTCTTCGAGGTGGACTGAAATCACTGTCACTGTCTCGGTTATTCTTAGAAATTTTCGTCTCATTTTTTTCAGAGCTTTTTCTCGGTGGTGATGGATCGGAATCACCCTTATTATCATCCTCTGAGTCACTGTACATTTTCCCGAATACAATTTCATTTTCTTTCGCTACTTCTTTATTATCACGTTTAACTTCTTCAATTTGTAATTTACTATTAAAACCATCATCCTGTAATAGAAATTAAAGAATCAATTTAATTAATTGTTATTAAGTGTAAAAAAAAAATACAAATGAGCAATACTGTGTACAAGTTATGAAAACAAACAATAGCAGTTATTGTTGCAATTATTGTTCATATTATAGGCTTAGTATGAACGATAAAAAATGGCTATTGAAACATCAAAAGCAGAGTGTTACTTTGCTTGAAATAACAAATATTTACATTAAATAACTGATTAGAAAAAGTGAGAACATTCTAAATTGCTAGTAGATGCTTGGGATAGTCAGATATTATATATTATTCTGTATTTTCAAAGTAATAATTACTTTGTAGGTTATGAACAAAATCATTACTATGATAAATTAAAAACAATTACCTGGTTAATGACTCTCCATTTGGAAGTTGTTTTAAAATCCTCCAACTTCCTGATCTCTTCGGGTCTCTCGTCAATGATTCCGACTACCTGGGGTGCATCTTCACCCTCATTCAATATGTCCAACTCGTCACCACCTAGCGTGCGTAACTTTGTGAGATCTATGTCATCATCAATTATTTTAAATCTGAAAATTAAATAGCATCAGTATTATCTATACATATAATAAAATCGGATTGTCTGTTTGTAATATTAAAATAACCCATTTTTACTAAATGCATATGTATGTATACAAGTACATATACCAAAATAATTTTTTTTACAACTTTTGTCTGTCTGTCTGTTTGTTCCGGCTAATCTCTGGAACAGCTGAACCAATTTCGACGAGACTTTCACTGGCAGAAAGCGGATGTAATAAGGAGTAACTTAGGCTACTTTTATTTTAGAATTATATATAGAATTAAAATAAAATCTCGTTACAATATACAAATAACTTAAATTCAAACAACGCACACAAAGTCATGAGAATGTAGAATATCTGTTGAGTGGGTGGTACCTACCCAGATGGGCTTGCACAAAGCCTTGCCGCCAAGTGAAAGATAGACAGAAATACACATAAAATTTTACACCCTCGTATGATTTAAGTTAAAAGAACTTTGAAATTATTTTATTGATCTGTTGAGTGTTGAGTATCTCTACAAGTTATGTATGAGTAATTATAGCTATTCAAATTTAAATAAGATCTTTAAACACATTTGATAATGTTCCTCAATAAAAGATCATCATTCATCATCCTCCAGCCCTTTACTCAATTTTATTTTGGGTTGGTGCAGCTTGTCAGCTTGTTCCTTAATAGAAAAATGAAGAGAATTTTACTGTGCACAAATTTGATAATTTTTTTAAAATGTTTTTAAGGTAATATCAACCATAAAACCCTCAGTGGATTATTGAATTTAACTATTTCAATTATTATATTAATTGTAATAGTCGAATATTACTATATTAATATAGCTTTTAATGCTATAACATATATATAACTAATGTACCCTATAAATTGTATACAATGTGCTGATTTCTTTATTGGTATCAACTAAAATCATTTTTAAACATGATTTTATTATAGAACTTAAAATAGGCCAGTAAATCTACTTTGTAGTTTCCATTGCTAAAGGTGTTTAAAAGGTGGTCTAAAAGGTGTTCTTTTTTAGGAGGGGCGAACATGACCCTTGGGCAGATATGGGTTACTTATTAATTTAAGCATTTTGTAAAATGCTAGCAATTTAACTGAAAACTAAGTTTCTACGATTATTGAGCCCAAATTTTATATCAAATTGTTAATAAATAATAATGCTGAATGTATAAAACATAAACAAGAAACTTTACCCTTTTCCTTTCACAGATTTTTTCTTCTTTTTCTTCTTTTCAGCTGATCGACCGGTTAAATATTTTTGTAGGTATGCTTTTTGATTTATTGCTTCCGACATTTTTAGTGATTTATTTTATATTGTAAAGATAAAACCAAGGAATAGTCACGAAAATAACGCGTTGTGTAAATTCAACATGACGCAAGAAATTGACTTAAATTTTGACGTTTGTAACGATGGCTCTAAAACAGAGTATACATAATTATATTTCTTATTAGTTGAATTCGAGTTGTTTTGCTATTTACTACAATTTTAAACGTGTTTATTTTATATATTATTGAGGGTAAACAAACTATTGGTACTAAAACTATTTTTTCAGTTCCTAAAACATTTCGGAGATACATAAAGTCAAAAGTCAAAAATCTTTATTCAATATAGAAGTGTTTGCACTTGCTTATTGATTGTCAAAAATCTACCACCGGTTCGGAATTTAGCACCTCGGACCTGAGAAGAACCGGCGAAAGAAACTCAGCGGGATATATTTTTTTTATTTTTTTTAACCATTTTCCATGTAGGTACAATGATAAGTATATTTTAGTTGTTTGAAACAGCCTGGAGGCGATCATTTCATTCCCAAGGTGTGCAGTCAACTAAAAAGTCATTAGTGTTGTAATATCCTTTAGCACACAAACGCTCTTTAACGACTCTTTTGAATTTTATAATTGAATAATTTTGAACGTTTTCTGGGATCCTGTTGTAAAAACGTATACATTGCCCCAAAAAAGAGTTACTAACCCTGTGTAATCGGGTACTTGGAGTAACAAGTTTATTCTTGTTCCTAGTGTTAATAGAATGTACGTCACAATTTCTGGGAAAATCATTTATGTTTTTGCGTACATACATAACATTATCAAAAACAAATTGAGAAGCGACAGTCATTATTTTAATTTCTTTAAATTTACCTCTTAACGAATCTTTTGGGACCAGGTTATAAATTGCACGAATAGCCCTCTTCTGCAGTACAAAAATAGTATTAATGTCAGCTGCATTACCCCAGAGTAGGATGCCATACGACATTATACTATGGAAATAACTGAAGTACACAAGGCGTGCCGTATCCACATCAGTCAAAAGTCTAATTTTTTATACCGCATAGGCTGCAGAGCTAAGTCTATTCGCCAATTTATTTATATGGGGGCCCCATTGGAGCTTAGAGTCTATTGTCATACCAAGGAACTCTGTTGATTCTAAAACATTTAATGCTTCCCCGTTTAAACGTACACTCGCTTTGACACATCTTACATTGGTAGTAGTGAATTTAATACATTTAGTCTTTTTACTATTTAACATTAAATTATTAACACTAAACCAATTTACTATTTCAGAGACTTGTATATTGTTCACATCGTCATATATCGAAAGACGTCTTTTTATTTTAAAAATTAAAGAAGTATCATCAGCAAACAATACTATCTCGAGTTTATCACCTAGGAGATGTGGCAGGTCATTTATATAAACAAGGAAGAGAAATGGTCCAAGAATTGATCCTTGAGGGACCCCCACAGTAACTGGAGACCCGGGAGATCTCTTTCCATTTATATCAACCCTCTGAATGCGATTGCTCAGATACGAAATCAGAAGACTGAGTGCAGTGTCCCTAATTCCATAATGACGTAGCTGACCTCTTGACCAAAGTTTCGTGTTGCACACAATCAAAGGCCTTAGATAAATCACAAAATATCCCTAAGGCATCCTGTGACTCCTCCCAGGCCCTGTAAATATTTTTAACGAGCTCAACACCAGCGTCAGTTGTCGAGCGACTCCTTGTAAATCCAAATTGTTTCTTGTGTAGCAACTTGTTATTGTTAAAATGTACTAGCATTTGATTTAGTAATAACTTTTCAAAGATCTTGCTAAGAGTTGGTAGTACAGAGATGGGCCTATAGTTGTTGGGGTCTGATGTACTACCTGATTTAAATATTGGTAATACTCTACTATGTTTCATGAGGTCAGGAAACACGCCACTAAGGACACATTTATTAAATATAGTGACAAGGTAGGGTGCGATTACATCAATTATTAAATTGACTACCTTGACAGAGATCCCCCACAGATCGGCCGTTTCTTAATATCTAGTGATCTGAAGGAACTTATTACATCACTTACACTTACTGTATTAAATTTAAAGCTAATATGACATTCTTCCACATGGTTTTTTAATAATGATTCAGCAACGGTAGGAGAGGAATTTAATGAGTTAGTTGTCGAAAATGGAATGTCAGCAAAAAAAATTTCAAAAACAGTTGCAACATCCCGATCTGAGGAAAATAAATTGTTGTCAATAGATAAGCTAAAGTCGGAGATGTTATTTTTGACTCTTCCAGTTTCACAATTAATAATTTTCCATGTCATTTTAATTTTATCAGGTGCCTCAATATTTTTTTTTTATATGCAATGATTTAGCTGTATGACATACACGTTTGAATAGTTTAGAGTAGGCACTAACATAACTGATAAATGAAAAAGACCGGTTGTATGATCTTTCACTATAAAGTTCATACAACCTCTGCCTACTCTTGTGAATTCCGACAGTCGCCCAATCATTAAATTTAAGAAAATTCCTAGAATAGACTGTCTTGGAAGTAAATATGGCATTAAATTCTGTTTTAATTAATTTAAAAAAAAATGTTATAAAGCTCATTAGAATTATCATTTAATTGTAAATATGAGAGCTTTGCCATGATATTACTTCTGAACTTCTCAATTCGATACAAATTGATTAGTACAAATGTCTGATTTAAATCCTTAGCATTATTATTTATTTGCGAATTAAATGAAGCAAACTGTCCACAATGATCAGAACTTAACATATTTATAATACATTTATGATTAGGTACACAGTTGGTAAATATGTTGTCAATACATGTTCCAGTGGATTCAGTGATTCTAGTTGGCTCTAAGAATAAGTTAATGAGGTTATATGAATATAATAATGATCTGAATCTAATACTTGTGCTACAGTTTTCTAATAAATTTATGTTGAAGATATACATACAAATTTATTTCAAAATAATTAAGCACCTTGTTTAAAACTTAATGGCACTCCCATTTAAATATTAAGTTATCATAATATCCTAATGATTGCAAAATAATAAACATTATAATATGTTAGATATATCAAAGTTTCATATTTTGAAGAATTTCTTGGATCTTTTTGTGATACTTCTTTCTTTAAAATTGGCTCATTATGTGTTACTTTATTTTTCTTATTTCTTCACCTTCAAATATTGCGCTATGTTTGTTTTGAAAACGTCATGTGGGTATTATATTAAAGTATAGCAGCTATTAATAAGATATCGAGCCGATTTCTTTAACAATTTAATTTATTTTAGTCCACATAACTAGTAAAATAGAGTAATCTATTTAAAGATTAGTATTTACACGTTAATAAATGTATTTGACCGATAAGTAAATGTTAATAATAGCGACAATCGACTTTTTACGTAGTTGCATTTTATCGCAATTGCGAATTCGCATCTAGCTAGTCAGAACAAGGACCGCGTTCCCTACTATTATGTTCCTAAAAACTGTTTTGGCAGTCATTTGTGAATTGTGACTAGCATCAAACCGATGAAAAATGATCGCGCCTTATATAAACGTGAAGTCAATACTCTTATATATTTTGTTAAATTAAGAGCAAGTGATCTGTCGTTTAGCTGTTGAAACAAGTACTGATTTCTAGATACCATTTACCATTGATTTGATATTCGAAAGAAGAAGACAGAATTGTTTAATCAATAATCCGTTATACAACATTAATTAGTAAAGGTATTAGATTTTATAAAGCTGAATTAATATTTAGCAAACACAATATTAATGAATATAATTACAAAAATGTAAAGATACTTATACTGTTTAAGGTGCGCCTCAGAGTATAAAACTAAACAAAAAAACGTGTAATAATCTATCCATGCTCGTTTTAAGTGAAAGTGATTGATTTACTAATCAAATAATAATAATAGTAGTAAGTTTCTTGTCTTTTCTTTCCACTGAAGTCATATTTCGAAATTCAAAACTTGTAAAAGTACCTATATTTGAATATAATTTGGAACATAAATTAATAGATATGGATCTAAGGCGGGAAATATTGTGAGGCGGTAGCCATTTTGAAACCGAATTCGAAATTCAATTTACTTTTCTAACAACAACGATCTTTGAAGCTCGTTCTCTTGCTTTTGCGGCGTATTTTTATTTTGTTTAATGTTGTTAATAATTTTAATAAATAGTTATCTTAATAAATTTTCAATGTGCATATTAAAATTGGAGGAAAATAAGAGTCGTAGATATTTTGAAATACTGCTATTTATTAGCAAGAATATTTGACATCACATGATCATACGGTCTGAAGAAATACGGTAGTCGTAGTGCGGTGATCATTTAACGTTGGTATTCAGCTTCGTCGTCTTGCTGTCTCTGCGAAGAGAATAATAATACTTTATATAAATGTAGTAATTTCGTCCAATATTTTGTAGCGTAGAGTTAAAAGTTTAATTCATAATTCAATTGTTACAACTCGGTAACGATAGATGGCGCTAAATAAAAAAATCAGTTTTCTGAACTCAGTACGAGTAGTTGTAAAATTGTAAATATTATGATATTACAGATACATATGATATTGTTACTAGCCCGACGTCTTATAAATTATCATTTATAGGCACTTAACTGACATAATGTAATTAAATAGACTCATCATTAATTAACATTGATCCGTCATATAATAATAGCAATCTAAAAACTTGCTTAAATAGTTTTTTTAGTTCAGAAAAGTTTGATCACCATTAAACATGCAAACTAAAATAGACTTTATATACTTATGATGAAGATTTTTTGTTGAATATTTTTTTAAAGTACTTAAGGGCCTTATATATTTCGAGTGGAAGAACATTATTATTTATTGTTATGTACTTGTGCTATGTATTTACCTCAAACCTTCCAACAATTCCGCTTATACTTTAACAACAAGAAAAAAAAAATGAAAAGGAATAAACGATTAATTTTATAAACGTTACCTATGGAAAACAAATAAATATATATTTTTTTTCTTACCAAGGGTCCACTGTTTCTGTGTCCCTGCTTGTATGTCAAATCGGTCTGTTAATAATATCACAGCTCAGTAAAGCGGTTTATATGGTCGAACATAAAGTTTTTTTTAATGTATCAGATGGCTGACTGTCTAATTCATTCAGCCATTTCATACAATTTAGATAGATAGAAACATAACACTAATATTTACCTTGTCGCCATAGTAAGTCTGAAAAATTAAAAGGGGTATTACATTTATATCGAGATATTTTTATGGATATAATGATTATAAGAACACAATTTTAAAGCGTCTCCAGTTAAATAGGTTTAACGTTATTGTAAAAATTTTTATAACACCGAAATTATTTATATTGTGGCTGAAAAGTCTAAGTCTTAAGCCCATTTCATATATTATTGGAATGGCGAAAATTGCATGACCATTTTATCAAACATATTAACAATAAAAGGACAGAAATTTGTAAGGGTTACATAAGTTATTTAATTAATTCGTTTACCTTGTCACCGTAGTAGGGAGTCTAAAAAAGATAATTTGCAAATCACATAATATATAGGTAAAAATTGTAGCTTGTACAAATACGACATATTTAAGAAAAAAAAAAGTATGCTTTAGTTAAAATGAACTCTCTCTCCTGTGTCTTAACTCTCATAATCCGATGGTGTAGCAATTGCCCACGATTGGAAAGAGATCAGCGCAGTACCAATAACGGTCTACGTGCAATACGATCATTGTCAACTACTTAACGGAATGCTACTGAGGATAAACTTAAGAGAAAAACTTAGTTATATTTTATGAAAAGTAATTTTATACAAAGAATTTGCTACTTAAATACTAGCTTATTTTATTATTTCATATAATAGAATTATTTTTGAAAAGGTCGTCTTAAAATTAAGGATTCATTCGATTAAGTATGTATGTGTTTATGTACATATGTGTAGAAACGTCTTTTAATTAGTCATTAGTAATTAGTTGGTCTTAGCTTACCTTGTCGTAGTAGTAGGGTGTCTAAAAAAGATATTTCGGAATTACATATTTGTTAAAAATATTTAGTATCTAATATATATTAATACATTATAATGCATATTTAATACAATTTAATGTTTAATTTCCCTTCAAAAATGATATTGTAATTGAAACATTGTTAAATTTGTAACTACGGGATGCTACTGAGGATGTTTTGTCAGAATAAAGCTTACTACAGATTTATGGCTATTTATATATATTTTTATTTTATGTTAGCAATTTTGAATCAAAAAGGATATAGTGTTAGTTGCTTAAATATTGGCTTAATTAATTTATTAACTATCTTTATATAATTTAAAAATATGACTGAAATAATTTCATCACCTTATCATATTAAAGACTAATATTTTTTTTTGTTAGTTTATAAGCTCCTTTTTAATTTAGTATTTGCAAATTCTATCTAGTTCCATCTATTAATAATACAGAATTATTGTTATATATTTTTACCTTGTCGCCATAATAGGTCTGAAAATTAAAGAAATGGTATATCAATATCCGCAATTATTGTGACACATACGAATAAGTATATATGTATATATGTTGAATTTTTACTAATTAGTCATTGTATTGAGTTAGTTTTAGCTTACCTTGTCACCGTAGTAGTAGGGTGTCTATAAAAAAATTGAAATTAAATACAAAGGTATAAAATATTACATGCAATCATTTTGTTTAATTATGGAACAAAAAGTCGATAGATGCATATATTGGCGGTGGAGTTGTTATAGTGCACAATTGCATACAATGGAAGAAAGATCAGGCAGAGGACAGAGAACTTTGCGTGCTTCCTGAGTGGTGCAAGTGTAAAACTATCGCGTTTTTAACACCGGGATGCTACTGAGAGCGTTTTGACAGAAAAATTTAACTACGTTGTACTAGAATTTTAATACTATTATTATTATTAAAATTATTTCGATACCTTGTCACCATAATACTGGGTCTGAAAATTTAAGAAAGGATATTTAAAAAAATTATTATAGGAAGTATGTATGTAATTTTTTTTAAGCTGATGTTTTTGATACATCTTAAATTTTAGTATATATTTACCTTGTCACCATAGTAGGTCTGAAAATTAAAACGTTTGTATTAATTTACGTTGATTTGGTACTAAAATATCGTTTAAAATTTGAATAATTTGATAAATATCATAGAAAAATTAGTTCTTGTCAATGGAAAGAGTTTTTTTATGTTACCGCTTAAGAAAATAACCTTATTGTTCAACTTTGTTAACTAAGCACTTAGTTCATGACAAAATAATATCTCAATATGATATTTTTTTAATAACGCTTGCAGTAAATTGTTAGTTTTTTTTCTAAAGTATGAAGAATAACTAATGGAAGTCAACAAAATTAATATGTGAAAGAAACATCAAAGTATTTAGTAGATAAACTATATGTCAGTAGAGTGTTTAAATATTGGTAATTATATTTGGTTTAGCTTACATTGGCACCATAGTAGGGCGTCTAAAAAATAAATAATAAAATTAAATATGTATATATAAGTGAGTTATGAAGCCTATATTACAACAGGAGAAATTCACAATTTTTTTATAAAAATGACGACCTCCGTGGTCGAGTAGTGTGCACACTGGTTTTCATGGGTACGCCATTTCGAGGTCCCGGGTTCGATTCCCGGCCGAGTCGATGTAGAAAAAGTTCATTAGTTTTCTATGTTGTCTTGGGTCTGGATGTTTGTGGTACCGTCGTTACTTCTGATTTTCCATAACACAAGTGCTTTAGCTACTTACATTGGGATCAGAGTAATGTATGTGATGTTGTCCAGTATTTATTTATTGATTGATTAGTATTCGCTGAGCGATCGAAATTCAATTAATATTAAATGTTGAAAGTTTGAGGAAATATTATTGATAAAACTTAAGCTCGTCGAGAAAAATTACTACTCTATGAACTGTTGTTGGTGACACATCAATGAAATATTAAAGATAACAACAGTCAGTGTAATTATATACACAACAAGTCCCAATGATATGAATGGTTAATATTACAGACAGACTATGTCTATGGGCGGTACTGAACACTTACTACAGGGCCCATTTGCCAGTCTATGTATTTTAATTTAAAAAAAAATGTGAATCGTAATCGAAAATAAAAATATTACAAGATATTTGAATTGAATATTTACTAATTATTAATTGTATTTTTTACCTTGTCGCCATAGTACGGACCCTAAAAAAAGTGCGTTAACTTAAGATAGTATCACAATATTTTAAGTAAGGGGTATGTTTGATAGGTTGTTCGTCATAATATTATACTTAGTGGTAGGATTTTGTTCACCCGTCTAAGTAGATACCATCAGTTAGTTCTGATTTGAAGGCTTAGTGGGCCAGTAACTACAGGCACATGTGACATAACATTTAAGTTCCCAAGGTTGGATTGTGGACGATGTATGGAGTAGTTAATATTAACGAACAGGTGGCCCATTGGCCCATTCTTCTTTTACGATGATTAATCCCTTTTTTAAATACTAATATGTTAAAAGAATTATGAATCATTATCAATATAAAAAAAAAAAAAATACATTTCAAATATTGTCCATGCCTTCTAACATTTTCCATTCGAAAGTTTATTCTACATTAAAATACTTTGAAAGGCGTTGAAATACATTTAAAAACTCCTTACCTTGTAGTAACGGTCGTTAGTGTAGTACTGTTAAAAAAATATACAATATTTTAGTTGTCTGTTACATATTCTAAATTTGAATTATTGAAATTTATGTTATCTATATCTGGAATCCTTTTTTATGATAGTATTTTTATTTAAACTGGCAATAGGAACAATTAATTTGATCTCAGTATCAACTGACAATTTGACGCCTATACACACTAGTCGTTTTTTATCTTACACTAGCGACGTGCCTCGGCTACGCACAGCTGCAATGCTGATACTAAATATACTACAGAATGTACAAAATATACTGTGAACATTGTGTATAATATACACAATGTTCACAGCCTTTTGTCATAAGACAATACTGACCGCTATGTCCCTCATTTTAAATCTGTAATATCTTTGAAAATGTTTATTTAAATTATATGCTATAAAGGGCCATACTGATCTATATTTAATGCACAAATTATTTAAGTTACTTAATAGGACTTTTTGTAGACCTTTTTAAGGTGTACAATACTGAAGTACATTATTTTGATCTATTTCGTAGTGTTCTGCTAGGGTTTGCAATGTAAGCGCAAAAAATGTGTTTATTTACGACATTGCATTAGAGAAACTCTAAAATTATTAGTGTTTCTCTACTATATTATGCATGTATTACACGTAAAAACCTTCCTCTTGAATTATTCTATGAATTAAAAAAACTGCATCAATATCTGTTGTGTAATTTTAAAGATCTAAGCATACACAGAGACAGACAGACAGTGGAAGCGACTTTGTTTTATACTATGTAATTATAATGAAAACGACTTCATCGGATACTGGCTTGTACGATATGCAATTCCGTAGCGTAACTCAGTCATAGATCATCAGGATAGCTATGACCTTCAAGAGGATCACTGGTAGACCATCTCTCAAAATTGGTCGCAATCGTAAGTACAATGTAAAAAATAGTTAATATTTTGTACAGCGCCCATTTCCATGTAACCACTTATTACCAGGTAGCTTATTTTCCTGTCTGTTTTAATATATATAAAAAAATCAAACTGGCAACTATATTAATATTTAATTCAAAATGATAAATCTTTCTGTAATTCGATTTTGTTACAAGCTTGATATTCTACTAATTAAATTAAAATCATATTATTTTTTTTAAGTAGTTACATATTGTTATGTTTTAATTCAAAATCGATTCTAATAAGCTTGGTCGCCATTTTGAATTGGTGTCAAATATTAACAATAACATTACTGCTTTTGTTTTTTTATCTACTATTTGACAAGACTGGTCAATCCGATTGGACAATCAAATCACGAACATACATACATAAGCACTATTCTTTTAAATTATTAAAATTAGACTTATTTATATGTAAGAAATAAAAATAATTTATATTTACATTATTGTAGCCACCATAACCATAGTACGGCTAGAAAAAAATTAACAACTTTAATATATTCATATATATAGCGAAGAATTATATATTATTATTATTAGTGTGGAGCCGAGATGGCCCAGTGGTTAGAACGCGTGCATCTTAACCGATGATTTCGGGTTCAAGCCCAGGCAGGCACCACTGAATTTTCATGTGCTTAATTTGTGTTTATAATTCATCTCGTGCTCGGCGGTGAAGGAAAACATCGTGAGGAAACCTGCATGTGTCTAATTTCAACGAAATTCTGCCACATGTGTATTCCGCCAACCCGCATTGGAGCAGCGTGGTGGAATATGCTCCAAACCTTCTCCTCAAAGGAGAGGAGGCCTTTAGCCTAGCAGTGGGAAAATTTACAGGCTGCTAATGCAAAAATGCTAAAGATGCATGTTCGGTATTGGTCGAAATTAGAATACAATTAAAACATATCTCATGCATCATTTGCATATTTTCAAAAAGGAATTCGTTTACCAAACAGAGGATTAAATGCACTGAACTGTTTTGTGTTTCAAAATCAAATTAAAGTATACTTTAATCAATTTATATCAATTCTACCGACAAAAAACGTGCAATTTCGGCTTTTTATTTGTTATAAATAGATTATAAAATTTACTAACGAATTAAATGTATTAATTCTGTATTCCAAATATAATTATTTCTTTATCATTTTGGCAACCATTAAATTACCGAAAGGTTTTAATATTATTCATATTTTGAGAAAACTCTCACAAATTATACATTACTAATAAGTAAGTATTAAACTTAAAATCTTATAATCTTGAAGATCTTTACTCAAAGAAACTTTTATAAAAAATATATTTCGCTGTTCAAAGTAACTTCAAATGTATCGCAGTCTAAAAAATACTAGTCAAATAATTTATTGTTTTTTTAACTGGCAACATTTTTCTGGAACTGTTAATGTTAAACAACACACTGGCTAATAAAAACCATACCAAGAAGTAAGAAATAAATAATCTTACCGTATCGTAATAATATGGCGCGTACTGTAAAAACACAAACAAATATAATAATTAATAAAAATGACATTTTTAAATAGTTTCTATATAATTTCATAATATAAATTTTACTATTTAAAAAAACTGTCTTACGTATCTGAAGCCGAGGGTCTGAAAAATAAAGGTAATTTAATATCGTTTCAAAGTTTAAAGTAAAATTCATAAAAAAAAATAAGTAATTTACATACGCCTAGGTCGTAGGATTGTCCATAATACTGTAATAAAACAAGTTACATTTTAAAGTAATTAATATAAATAATAATAATTTTGAATAATACGTAGTATTATATTAAAATATATTTTATTCTTTATAAGGCACTTTTGAATCGTCATTTTACAGAAATGTATTAAAACATTAATTAGTATGTTCCAGTTTAAATGGTAATTTAGTCAGCGTAATTACAGGCAAAAGGGACTTTACGTCTTAGTGCCCAAGGTTTGTGGCAGTCAGTCCATTATTAAATATAAAAAAAAAAAATTATATAATTATTATGAAAATGAAATAAAATATAAATGATAATACTTACAGTTCTCTCGGCATTCGGGGACTGTTGAAAGAGGTGGAATAAATAAAAAATTTTTTTTTTTTTAATATATATACAATTACCGAGAACTACATATTATAATATTAACTTACGTATGAAACTCTCAGGGGCTATTTAATATAGGAAAAAAAATATATATAAGATAGCTTTATTGAGAGGTCATTATGATCATTTTTTCGTGAGATCTTCTTTATAACAAATAGTAAATAAAATAAAAATTAATATATATCTTGAACTTACTCCTACATTTAGTTGTTTCTGCGGAAATAGAAAAATATATATATATTTTCTATTTATCAATAGTAACGAAATATATTTATAATATATCTATATATATAATATATTAGTAGAAATATTTATACATAGCAAAAATATACTTCATATAATACAAATATATAGTCTTTACTAATACATATGTATTTTTGTTGTTGTAATGCATAAACAAATACTAAACCATTATGCATGAAACTTATACCAAAACATAGTTCACAACATTTATATCAAGTGTCCACATAACTTTGTTCATTTAAAGCATACCTTTTATGTTCCATTATGTAGAACGAACTATGCCATAAATCTCTTTTTTGTAAGAGCATGTGACAAATATAATGTATGTTACAGTTATCTTTGACGTAAAAGTCTTAAAAAACTATATTTATCATTAATATTCTTATTGTTTCTAATTTAAATTACTTTTCAAAAACTATTGAAGTTTCTTTAAGCTATCAATTCTGTCGGGGGTTCAAGACGTATCAGTTTTTTTATATACTTTGATTATCTGTTAATTACCTGTTCCTATTAGGTTCATTAAAGGTTTTAATGTAAAATTGGAACCTTGTTGGCTATGAGATACTTATTTTGGTATCAAATATTTGTGCATGTATACTACGCTGTATGTTTCCCGAAAATAAATAAAAACAAATGAAATATATTGAGGAACTTACTGCAGGTGTAGCCGAAGCCACGGCCAAACAGAAGGCAAGGACGAACAGAACTTTCATGTTTGCTGTTTTCAATCACCGAACTTACTACGAATTGTACAAAGAATTCCCGCATATTTATATTGGTACACTGATTACCGTGGCGAATATTTTAAAATGGCGTCCATGTTGATTAATTAAGTGTATAATTTAACTTGTCCGCAAATTAATTTTATCGTTTGAAAATTATAACGTTAATTGTTAAAATCTTGTTGTCGCTTATGTTGGAAAATTAATGTTCGATAATTGAATTATATTTGCGGATAATCCAAAGTCAATTTATTTTTCAGTACTAGTTTCAAACCGCGGCTTGGACCGCATGTTTTTGTGAGTGTGAAGTCGGTAAAGAGGTACACACAAAACTGACTTTTTGCATTTATAATATTAGTTAGGATACAAGCAATTACACTTGTCTACCGACCGATACCGGTGGACAGATCCAACGAAATAAACTTGGTTCACTTGTAAGGGTTGTGCAAACCCGTCTGAGTTTTTCCGTCTTGTTTCACATTCCGTCATCTAGACACGCAGTAGCGTGTATAGCCAAGTTCAAGGAAAAGAACTGGCGAGCAGCACCGTGTGTAATATTACACGAACCATTTCGAGCCACTTTTGACCTCCTCATAACTCAAAAACTATTTGACATAAACGTGTCAAATTTATCTCATATATTGAGACTCGCGAGATACATATGTGCTTCAAATTTCATTAACACATATCAAACGGTTATTTAGATATTAAAGTCCAAAAATTGACAGTTTTATCACTGACTGACCTATCAATCAAAACTAAACCAATTCAAGGTGACCTAGAAAGTTCAAATTTGGCATGCAGATAGGTAATCAGGTGAATAAAAAGGAAAAAATCTGAAACTGGTAAATTATTATAATTTTCTTATAATTTTTCACTTAATTGATTCTATTAGGAACACTTATATACTTAGTTTCTATGATAACTGTATAAAAAAATAATGTAAAAATCAGCAATGAAAACTTATGACAGCCAGTTTATATGTGGATTTTAAGGTCTTCACGTGAATATATAACGAGTTGAATACCATCTTTACTTTTTATTTTCCAAAATAATTTTCGATTTAGTATTTATAATTAAGAGTATAGTCGACTTTCGTATTTATTACGTTATTAACTGGGATTAAGTATTAAATATTGCTTCAATATTTAGCGCACATCATTAGAGTAAGATCATTATTATTATCATAAATAATTAAATAGTAGGCATTTCGGTATACGGCGCGCGATGCGATGCCAGAGCAGCGGAGTGGGGCGAAATTTTGAATCGTTTAAGAATGGGTATTGTGACAAGTCAAGACAGCTGTACTTTATCTAATCGACTCCTCAAATTAACCTCTAAAAATAAAAAGGACCAGCTCAAAGAAATCACATCTTATTTTAGACTGCTGTACGATGATACAGAATGTTTATTTCCCACTCAAAATATATGTAACTAGCTTAATACTGCAAGTATAGAACACAAAAAAGACAATAATACCCCGTAAACGTAGGTAAATTTAATATTTTGACAAAAACAATTTCGTATTAATGTTTTTATAAATAAGTACTTACTAATAATTTATGTACAAAAAGTAATGATATTCCATCAAAACATAAATGTGAAATGAGGGCCAAGTTCAATATTATGATATAGGTCTTGGTTGTTGATTTCAACGACAAATGATGTGAGATCAAAATGGGTGCCAAGTTCAATGGTCAGTCCTGAAATTTATTTATAACTACATCAAATATAATTTCTGTTTAAAGCTTAGGAGAATATATTATAGCCTAAGTCTGAGTTATATTAGCGTATTATTGGTACATGAAGGAAAGGAGAGTGAAAGACAATGACAAACAGATCGGAGATTACATCATGTGTTCGACGAGTGGACGTGATACTTTCGTAATTCTACATTATATTTATAAGATATTTTCTTTAGATATTTAATGTTTACAGTAGGGCATGGGTTGGATAAAGACGGCCTCCGTGGTCGAGTAGTGTGTTGTCCGTGGTCGAGTAGTTGTTTTCATGGGTACGCCACTCCGAGGTTCCAGGTTCGATCCCTGGCCGAGTTGATGTAGAAAAAATTCATTAGTTTTCTATGTTGTCTTGGGTCTGGGTGTTTGTGGTACCGTCGTTACTTCTAATTTTCCATAACACAAGTGCTTTAGCTACTTACATTGGGATGAGAGTATGTATGTGATGTTGTCCATTATAAAAAAAAGAAGTAACAGTCTTCGGACGGTTACTAAGAATTTTTCGACAGAAAAACCCATTAACTTTTATCGGCCCGACCTCAGGTTTAAATGCAGAAGTGTGGCGTTACATTTAACTACGAGACCAACGAGACAGTTACAATATTATATTTAATCTTAAAATAAAATCACCGATTCGATGTAAGCACTACCGATAATCAAAGATAAATTGTGTACGTACTTGTTATAATGAGGAACTACAATAATGTTGGTAATTATGTATTTTAAAACAACATGTCAACTACTGACAATTTATTTATTTATTTTTTTCTTTTTTTTTTTTTTTTTATTTATTTTTTTTTTTTATTTGGGAAACAAACAGTACAATAAGTCTTAATATTAACAAATACAAATTAAATCACAAGCCAATCAAGTTTCCACTCATAAATAATATACATTATTAGAGCAACAAGAAAAAAAGGAAGATATTACATAATTACAATTTTATTTTAATTTAAAGGATAATTTATATAATTAACAAAATTAAGATAATCTGAGCTTGTCTGTTAGATAAATTATGAAAACAATAAGCAATTATCAAGAATAATTATAAACATTAAATCAGTTATGTAAGATACAAAATTATAAATTAAATTATTAAACAAATAGAGGCAGCAATTTTAATTTTATTCAACAAATTTTCAATTGTAAATATAAATAAAAATAAATGTTACGTTGTTAAGTTCATCTCTTAATGGATATTATAAAAGCTCTTAAAAGAAAAGATTGCCTTCAGGCCGTTTCGCATACTAATATCTTAAATGTATGTTTAAACCTTCTTTACGTGTGTATGGCTCAAGTATTTGAGTAGGTCTCTCGATGGCGGCGATTGTACCCGGTTGTACAAGCTACGATTGGGAATAAAATGAAAGTAATTTTTATAATATATTTGAACCTTAACATATTGATCAGAATAAAACCCATTATTTTTCGGTAGATGATAATCTTACGAAGTTAAATTCAGTTGAATTATAAAAAACTCTAACCTAACCTAACCAAACGATTGTAAACGACTATTTATACGTTTTATTGTAAGTTCTATCTTTCATGATCTTTCAACAGCTTATACTCTTGTGATATTATAATCTAACGATATTTAAAATTTTACAGTGATATATATTGTAAACAAATTGTCAACTAAAGGTAAATGTCGTTGATTTTCACCAGAACTTTTCAGACCTGAGGTATTTTTCGAATTGGTTATTTTTGACTTTCAATAAGACAGTGTAGTGCTTTTATATTGAATGGATATTTAGACTTCGACCATTGTCTAAGTCTAAATATCCATTCAATAGTAGCAGCAGTAGCAGGAGATTATAAAAAAATACTAGATGAAAACCCGGCATCGCTCGGGTAAAATATTATTTGAACACACTTTCTGAACGCATCCGTAAACGTCAAACATGGCAGCCCGTTGAACTTCCATGTCATTGAATTTTATGAATTTAATATCAAATTATTTCGTTTATTATAAGAAATTTTGCGGATACATGTTATCGATTAAAAAATCATTAACTTTTAAAGATCTATAATTGTGGATAGGTTTTCGATCGGGTCTTTCGTAGACTTGCACTAAATTAAACATTTTTTTCCGTTCGGTATTTAAATTTTAACAGACATGGAAGAAAATATAAGAACTATACTAGCATTTTACTATATCTTCATTATTATATGTATTTACTCGTTGGAATTGGGATCTTATTTGTTTTAGAAGTCTTAAATTGCCTCAGGGCTGTAGCCCCGGATGTCCTCCCCGAAACCAAGCCCTGAGAAGTAGTAATTCATAAGCTTATACACTTGGAACTATATTTTGTATAATTGTTAACAGTTATATTCAAAAAAAGAATGCTTTCAAAGATCGTTAATTAATCGATTTATTTCGAGAACTATACATCACTATTTAAATATAAAGATGTTTAAAATAATGTCAGTTTATAAAATTTGATTTTTCTTATGATATATTTAAGTCGAAATTGATAACTTCTAATAAGTAATAGGGGAAAATAATAGTCGTAAATGAGCTGCAGTTTATCTATTTATTCTCGAATTATAACAGATATATTGAATACGCGATTTGAAGATGTTCCGTAGCAGGGTCGATGAAACCTTAACGTTAGTTTTCGTCATCGTCGTCCTGTTCTCTCTACGAAAAAGAAAAAAGTATTTATATTACTAAGCCGATTAAGCTGTAAGATGAATTACTTGTGCCTTTACGTTTAGGAAATAAATAACATGAAAATCTTACAAAGTGTGGCCCTTCTATTAAGAACAACATGAGATAATTATATTATTGTTTTTTTTTTTAAACTGGCAATAGTTTTTTTTAATTTTATCGGTAGGCGGACGAGCAAATGGGCTACCTGATGGTAAGTGGTCACCATCGCCCATAGACAATGGCGTTGTAAGAAATATTAACCATTCCTTACATCACCAATGCGCCATCAACCTTGGGAACTAAGATGTTACGTCCCTTGTGCCTGTAGTTACACTGGCTCACTCATCATTCAAACCGGAACACAACAATATTGAGTAGAATATTTGATGAGTGGGTGGTACCTACTGAGAAGGGCTTGCACAAAGCCCTACCACCAAGTAAATTAATTAATATTAATTTAGTTAGACTAAGACATTGATAAGACGATGCTATTTAACTTACCAAGTATGGTTGGTATCCTTGGTTGTAATAAGTATTGGTATATCCTTGACCTTGACCCTATAAAGGAGAAAATTAAATTTAATTAAATTCACCATGATTGTCATTGTCAATGTCAAACTGAGCTAGTCTAAACGATACAAAAACCACGATCGTGAAATGACAGTAAGTTATGTACGACATTATCTATACATATAATAAAATTGGAGTGTCCGTTTGTAATATTAAAATAAAATAACATTTTTAACAAATTTTGTCTGTCTGTTTGTTCCGGCTAATCTCTGGAACGGCTGAATTGATTTCGACGGGACTTTCACTGGCAGATAGCGGATGCAATAAGGAGTAACTTAGGCTACTTTTATTTTAGAATTACATAAAAAATAAAAATAAAATCCCGCTACAATATCCAAATAACTTAAATTCAAGCAACACAGCTAGTCCATAATAAATATAACATTTAATGGATACATATCAAAACAGTGAAATATGTTAAGTATTTTCTCAAGATTTCTCGAGTGAGATATGCAGTGAGTTGTTACAGAAGATTCGCACAATACTGCCAAACACTGATCGAAACATACATTTCTTTAAACTATCGTATAGTACTTACGTAATACGTGTTTGTCTGTAATAAAATAGATTGTGATTAATTAACTTCAAAGTTGTTTTTCTTTATCTTTGATTTTTATTCAAAGGACAGTTTATCCTAACTGATATTATAAACGCGATTGTGAGTTCGTTCATCTGGAACGATATTCAATGAAAATTAAAATTAAATCAATACTTACGTCATATCCATAGCCGGTATTTCCGTAAGTTGGCTGTAAAAATTATACACATTAAATGAATCACTGTATAAGTTGATTGTATATTTGGTAGGGATGTATGCGAGCAGGTCTGTGTAGGTTCCACCGTGTATTTTACCGCCAAGCAGAAATATTTGTGTTGTTGTGTATAATGTCCTTTTACATGAACTTTAGTAAAAAACAACTCACGCTTACTCCGTGTGCTCCCAAAAATAAAATTAAGATATAAATTTAAATAGTTTATTTTTATGTGGACGAGCATATGGGCCATCTGATGGTAAGTGGTTACCACCGCCCATAGACAATGGCGCTGTAAGAAATATTAAACATTCCCTACATCCACTAACCTTCGGAACTAAGGTGTATTGTCCCTTGTGCCTGTAGTTACACTGGTACACTATTGTTGTTTAGCGGTATATGATGAGTGGGTGGTATCTACCCAGACGGGCTTGCACAAATTCCTACCACTAAGACATCAATCAATAGTTAATTAAATTGTTATGATGATAGCGTTTTGTTTTTTTTTTTAATTCAATAGGACTCGAAGACAAGAAAGAAAATATATCAGGAATAGAAAAAGTTTTTAAATGGTAATTTAAGTGATTATTTTTGGAGAGTGCGCGGTGAGTGTGTGTGAAGTAATCGTTTCTAATAGAAATGGAAAAATACATTAAGATATTTCGGTTACCTTGTAATAGCGGTTGTACTGTTGAGAAAAAAAGACAATGTTATAATTATTTTCATTATATATATGAATTTATAAATAAAGTGAATGAAATTGTCAAAGGACCAACAATTCTGCCAACTTGGCTCCTTGAGTCTATTTTTTTTTTTCTTAATTTTGGTTTTGCACCATGGCTCGTCATCTAACTTACAAACTGGCAAAGATCTAGACGAGGTTGTAGCGAACATACATATTGATATGTAGACATAATTTCTAATAATATATATTAGAAATGTGAAGATTTTATAAAAAAAGACGAAATAAATTGGTTAGTTAATATTTGTAAAAGTTCTAACGTCGATAGGCCGAGTTGACTATATACCATTAGGTGGATTATTTGTCAGTCAATATTAATTAAAATAATTTTAATTACCTTGTTGTAGTAGTCACCGGTGTCATAATATGGCTGTAAAGTAAAAAAGAATGAGTTACTGATTTTATTGAAAGTAAAAAAGCAGGGTAATCGCCCCAAAGTGAGAAATAGTACAATTTTGAAAGAATATCTTTTTCTATATTGCAAACCACAGAAAGAAATTGTATAAATGTCACAAAACCGTTAAATTGAATACAAGTTATTATAAAATAATTTAAAAAAAATATGTTTTAATCGTAGAAATCTATATTTTTTTATTAATTTAAAAACGGCAGTGCTATAACTGGGCATTATTAAAATTCATTACACGTTAATAGTAGGAGAAAAATTAAATCTTACCGGTCTGTAGGAGCCATAATAATACGGAGAATACTGTAAAAAAAGCATATAGATAAAAAAATATATATTTCAAATTCAAAATATGGCTCAATGGTTAGAACGCGTGCATCTTAACCGATGATTACGGGTTCAAACCCAGGCAGGCACCACTGAATTTTCATGTTTTAATGTGTGTTTATAATTCATATCGTGCTCAGCGGTGAAGGAAAACATCGTGAGGAAACCTGTATGTGTCTAATTTTAACGAAATTCTGCCACATTTGTATCCACCAACCCGCATTGGAGCAGCGTAGTGGAATATGCAAACCTTCTCCACAAAGGGAAAGGAGGCCTTAGTCTAGCAGTGGGAAATTTACAGGCTGTTAATGTTAAGTAGACTCATACACTTTTGAATTGTCATGTTACAGTGTTGAATTAATGTAAAGCTATCACCGGTTCGGTAAGTAGATTCTACCGAGAAGAACCTGCAAGAAACTCAGTAGTTACTCTTTTCCACCATTTTAAATACAGATATCAGTAAAGTACATTCATGTAAGACATGTTCCACGTCAATAATCTAAATTTAAAGCGTGAGAAATAGCTAAGCGCATCTTCGATGGTATATTGTTCTAATTAAATTAGATTGCTTGTTAGGCATTACGAAAAAGACTTTGTCAATTCTTAATATAGATATAAAAAAATATGATGAAAGTTCTTACGTATCTGAAACTCAGGCTCTGAAAAAAAAAAAGAAAAGGTCAGTATTGTTTCTAAATTTAAAAAAAGTATCGAAAGAAAATGTAGTGTATACATACGCCAAGATCGTAGGATTTGCCATAGTACTATAAAAGAAAAAAAAGAAAAATATTAATCAGACTGAAGTTCTAAATTTAAATGTTAACGGCCTCAATTATATACGTTGCTTAGCGGAGTTTAGATAATACATTTGTCTCTTTCTGATTTGACATTTGATTTAAACGCAATGTTTTTTAATTCATACTAATTAATGAATACATATATATACATTTTATTACTTATATGCTTATAAAATATTATATTGTGTTATTGATTTTTTTTTATATGGTAATTTACTTTTAATAATTAATTATTATATTTATTACTGTATGTAAACTCACACTTCTCTGGGCTGCTGCAGCGTTCTGTAACAAAAAAAATAAGTTCAATCACTTTGAATAATTATTACGTAAACTTACTGTATATTTAATTCTCTGGGATTGATTTAAATTAAAAAAAAAGTTTTGGTTTATTGGGTTGTTTATGTCTGGATAGACTGTCAATCAGGGCCGGATCGTAAGTTTAGGGGGCCCTGTGCTAACACTATTCAGGGGCCCACCTAAGACATATCTAAACGTAGACTTGAATTCAATTAATTGAATGGGTTTGATTTATTGCAGGACTTACGATCTGTTTAATTTAATAAAGTTATGGATTCATTATCGTCTATTTTTGACTTTGACTTGACTTAGCTGGGGCCCCCTTGAATCCACGGGGCCCTGGGCTGAAGCCCAAAAAGCCATATGGTAGATCCGGCCCTGCTGTCAATGTTGAGGATGCGTCGAAAAAATAGTGGTCAATATTTGACCACTAAGTACACGCACTCTAGTGAACTAGTATGACGTTTGGCGAGTGTTAAGCGCAGCTGTCACGCAAGCCAAGATGGCTGGTTTGTTTTAGTTATTTTGTAGTGCAACATTCTTATCTAGATATTATTTAAATAATCCAAACTATAAATTATTATTAAATCTATTGTTAAGTTTGTTTTATTTTTATAATTCTTTAACAAATTTAAATTTTAAAAAGATGAATTTTATCTTACTCCTTGACCGAGTTGAGTTGAATGTTTCTGAAAAAAATAATTCGAGTGTTTAGGTATATTGTTGTAAAAAATATCAGCAATGCTTAAAAAATGTTGCTCAGAGGACGTTTAGTCAAATAGAAACCTGTCTCTTTCAGTCGTCATTGGTTTCGCATTCGAAGGAAAAAGACATAACATTGTTTAACATATCATCTGTTAATCAACGTCTTTAAAAATACCGTGGTTTAAATTTAGAATAATACATTATAATTTGTTATGAATTATAATTTATTATACTTTTTCCCAATTTTTATTAATAAGAATAAGAATTATCACGTTCAATAAACAATATTATTTAAAATTGGAAAAAAAATATGTTTCAAAATTACGACGCAATGATTAATAAATAGTCATGTTATTTAGCAAAAAGATAGACATAAAAGAGTATTTACTTTATCGTTGTCGACTAGCTAAAAATAAAACATAAAAAAAAAAATTAATTGAGTAATTCTTTGAGTATTATATTTTATTTTCACTACTAAAATTTTTTTATTGACTTACTTGTAAGCGAACACTCTTTAATTTTCTTCGGGTTTGCTGTAAAGCAAGTTATCCAAAGATTTAGAGTATTGATTTTCATGAATCAAAAATAATATTTTTTATAAACAATTATGAACCTGTTCTTGATCCTCATCGTCCTGCTGGTTCGGCTATAGTAATAAAAAAGTAAAAAATTACCATTGATAAATATCTTTGACAGATATCTTTAAGAAAAAAAAAAATACCGCCAAATTTATTACTATTATTGCCGCCTTAATAAAGTAAATTTATATCTATCTCTTTGTCAGTTACCGAATTCGGATTTTTTGTTTTACTAATATAATTAATAATTTAATTTTTAATTGTACTCTTCGCTTATACATTAAGATATTAAAAAAAAACTTACTGCAGGCAAAGCCGCGACAACGATCAGGCAAAAAGCGAAAACGATAAGAAGTTTCATATTGTCTGATATGTTTCACCAACTCACTAGTAATGATACGAAATAAACCTAGGCTTTATATATTGTTCTTTTTTACTCTGTGACGAATATTTCAAAATGGCGCCCATGTTGATTAATTAACTATGAAATTTAAGTTGTCAACAAATTAACGTTATCATTAAATACAAATGCTTATCGTTCTATAAAGGTGTGAAAATTAACTTACGTCTGGTAATTCAATAATTAATTAATTATTGAAAGATATAATTTGAAGTTTATTAATTATTTATAGGAAAATATGAGTAATCTTTTTTTTGTCAGAAATAAACTGAATAATAGAATGAATAACGCATTACGCGTTTCCCCCACGTGAAGTGGGGGGTATGTGGAACTCGACGATGTCCAGAACGACTAGTACACCGGAATACCTATTATAAAACCATCGGTATTCTACCCTGACGATATAGATATAATCTGTGCATATAATAAAAATACGAAAGTAGCTCTGACTCTCTGTCTGTTACGTTTTCACAGTTTTTTTTTTTCGAAGCAAGCTTGAAGCCCAATTATGGACATAGACTTCTTTTTTAACCCATTAAGGATAATGTTGTAAACAAGTTCTTGAAACATTTTCGTGAAAAATTGTATTCTAAGCTGATGAATCCACGAGTTCAATAATCGTGATGATTTCCTGGCTGATTTCCTCAAAAGCAGCCAACTTCTAGGGTGGCTAGGTGGTTAGGTAGAGAGTGCGTAAATATAGGTGCATTATCCGATGGGGTGGGAAATCCGACGTGAAATTTCGCCTGAATCTTCAAATATAAACAACAATATTGAACATCACTGAAATTGATATTGCTTTATTAAATGTTTTAAACAATGGAGCTGTATGCAAACATATATAAAAATGTTTTTTTTTTTTATGGTATTGGTTGGCGGACGAGCATATGGGCCACTTGATCGTAAGTGGTCACCACCGCCCATAGACAAAGGCGCTGTAAGAAATATTACCCATTCCTTACATCACCTATGCGCTACCAACCTCGGGAACTAAGATGTTATGTCCCTTCTGCATGTAATTACACTGGCTCACTCACCCTTCTAACCGGAACACAACAATACAGAGTACTGTTATTTGGCGGTAGAATAGCTGATTAGTGGGTGGTACCTACTCAAACGGGGTATATAGAGAAATATGTTAGGAATGTATCATATTAGTAAAAAAGTAGTTTTTGATTAAGGGATAATGTCAATTGTAATTAAATCAGATCAAGAACTGTATAGTGATAATTTTGTTTAATTTTTGTACTATTATTATTATTTTAATTTATAATTTATTTTTTGTCATCGGTCATATGATATTGAGTATATTATTTACTTCCAATCAAAAAGAGGAGGTTAAAATTTGAAAGTGTGTTTGTGGCATCGTAGCTCCAAAGCGAATGAGCTCATCAGATATTCTACCGCCAAACAGCAATACGTTGTGTACCGATTTGAAGGGTGAGTGAGCCAGTGTAATTAAAGGCAAAAGGGATATAACATTCTCAAGTTTTGTAGTGCGTTGAAGATGTAAGGAATGGTTAAAATTTCTAACTGCGTTAATGTCTATGGTCTATGTGCGATGGTGATTACTTAAGTAGTCGGTCTGTTGTCCGTCCGCTTGTACGAACTTTATCATTACATAATTTAAAGTTGAAATTGTACGTGTTGGTTCCTTTTCGATGACAGTGCATTTTTATCATGACCTAATCCTTTATCCAGGATTAACTCCAGAGACAATATATATTTAAGGCCAGCAGCAAAGACAAGATATGATGGATATAAAAGTTCAAGTTAAAATAGATATTATTTTTAATTTCGTTATTATTACTTCGGTATTATATAAGAGCCGAGATGGCCCAGTGGTTAGAACGCGTGCATCTTAACCGATGATTTCGGGTTCAAACCCAGGCAGGCACCACTGAATTTTCATGTGCTTAATTTGTGTTTATAATTCATCTCGTGCTCGGCGGTGAAGGAAAACATCGTGAGGAAACCTGCATGTGTCTAATTTCAACGAAATTCTGCCACATGTGTATTCCACCAACCCGCATTGGAGCAGCGTGGTGGAATATGCTCCAAACCTTCTCCTCAAGGGAGAGGAGGCCTTTAGCCCAGCAGTGGGAAAATTTACAGGCTGCTAATGCTAATTATTATTTCTCGACTAACTATTTAATATAATTCTTTGTAATTTTTATTTTCTCAAACGTTTCTTGAAAGCTAAGCCTAATAAAAAATGTTTTATTCCAACGATCGTTCTGAACTTTCCCAGTCAAGAGTAATTTAAATTTTCTCATTCATTTGAGAGCAATTTTATGCTTAAAGGGCTTGTGTCGTCTTGCAGACAATTGAATTATACATTTTCGATTTTTTTTTATTGTTGTTAACAGACAGACATCATGAAAATAAGTGGTATATAATTATAGATCTTATGGCTTAGAAATAATATGTAATACTAAACTTACTTTTTATGTGCTTAATTTGTGTTTATAATTCATCTCGTGCTCGGCGGTGAAGGAAAACATCGTGAGGAAACCTGCATGTGTCTAATTTCAACGAAATTCAGCCACATGTGTATTCCGCCAACCCGCATTGGAGCAGCGTGGTGGAATATGCTCCAAACCTTCTCCTCAAAGGGAGAGGAGGCTTTATCCCAGCAGTGGGACATTTACGGGCTGCTAATGTATGTAAAACTTACTTAAAATATCTATATATTGTGCATTGTAATGTTTAAAATATTTAACAGAGGTTGAATGAGCTATTTGTCTAGTAAAGTAACAAGTTGTAAATGTCCAGCAGCTGGACACTCTGGAAAGATCTCTCATTTTGAAGAGTTTTGAATTCAATCAGCCACGCTGCTCCAATACGGATAGATACGAAGTTTTTTTGTATCAGACGAATTCCAATTGGTCGACATCAAAATTCAGGATCAAATTTGGACCAAGGACCCGCAATCTTCGTTGAAGATTCACGGGTTCACATAAGTAAAATTATACGACAGCCAACTCCCATGTTTGAAGCAGCATGTTGCCTCCAATAAGTCCCAAACCGTTTGGTCGAGTGATAGTCTTAGTTCTATTATGGGAGATCTAGAGAATGTAATTTATACTTTTATAAATGAAAAAAAATGAAGTATTATTGACAAAATATATTATAGCCTTAAAAATTTTAACTCGCAACTTTTAATAGCCTTAAAATACGTGTGTTAACCACCAAGAAAAATAGATATTAAAATAAACTTATTTAAATATTCATAAACATCATATCTTTGAAATTGGTCACCTCCTTGAGAGGGGGAAGATCAATTTTCCATTCAAACAGAGAAAAAGAGGGTAGTTACTCGTGACGGATGCCTATTTATAGAGGCTATATTGTTTTATTGGCGCGCCTTGGGGGCAAAATTGACTCGTATAACGTGCCCCAACTCCACTATCGCTCCCTACCCCATCATCATCATGCATCTATACGAATAAATGCAAAGGTATCTCCGTCTGTCTGTGTGTCTGTTGCTCTTGCACGACCAAACCGCTGTACCGAATTGGGTTAAATTTTCATGGACATAGACCGTTTTTTGTGCCTAGCACCAGGCGACCAACTCCTTAAACGAGAGCGAGCCACAGGCGATAACTAGTATATTTATATATAAGCGAGATTATACCTAGGTTGCTATATATTATTACAATAAGAAGAACATATTCCTTTTAGTAATAAATTAATTCGAATAATTTTGATGTTTCACGTATGCTGGATGACGTTTACCCTTTTAACAAGATTTAAGTGATTAATTGTTTGTGAATGTCATCAAAATTATTTAAATAACAATTAAGAGAACAATTAAAAAAAAACTTTTTAAATATCGAAGCGTAAGAAATTCCTTATTAGTCGCCATGTTAACAGGAAACCAATTAGATTCTTGTTTATAATTCTCTTCGCCTTTTGATAAAGGTTATTAAGAAAATATTTAAAAACATTTTCATTCCATAAATGGTTTCTCTAAAGAAACGCCGGATAAGAGATCAGACTTCCAGCAAGAAAAAAAATTAGGGTGTGGTACAACTGCGAACTTAAGGGAAAATAAGGGCTGCCAATTATATTTAAAACCTGTAAATTAAAAAATGATATCACTACATAGTATAAAACAAAGTCGCTTACCGTTGTCTGTCACTGTGTATGCCTTGTATCCTTGTATCTTTAAAATTACACAACTGGTCTTGATGCGGTTTTTATAATAGATAGATTGATTCAAGAGAAAGGTTTATATATGCATGCACAATATAGTAGAGAAACATGACTATTTTAGAGGTTTCTAATGTGATGTCGTAAATAAACACATTTTTTGCGCTTACATTGCAAACGCTGGCTGAACCCTACGAGATAGATCAGAATAATGTACTACAGTATTGTACACCTTAAAAAAGTCTTCAAAAAAGTCCGCGTTGGTATATGTCTATCTCATAGGGATAGCCCACAATAATATTTTTGTATCCTTTACTTTTTACGAGAAATAAAGGCTAAATAAATTCGAATCGATTTTAAGCAATACAGCATTATTCCTTATTCAATTATTAAAGTACCTTAATTACATTGTGCGTTTTATATAGATCAATGTGACCCTGTTCAGCATGTCACTTAAATGAATATTTTCGAATATATTGCAGATTTTAAATCCATTGACATATAGACATAGCAGTTTGTATTGTCTACAAAAAAGCTGTGGAAGTTGTAAGACATTCTGTAGTATATTTATTATAAGCATTGTACCTGCCTGGTTACTGGTTAGATGGCCCAGTTAGAACGAGTGCATTTTAACTAATGATTCCCGGTTCAAACCCATGCACGATTGAGCACTACTGAATTTTTACGTGCTTAATTTGTGCTTATAATTCGTCTCATGCTCAGCGGTCAAGGAAAACTCCGTGAGGAAACCTGCATTTATCTAATTTCATAAATAATCTGCTTTATATCTACCAACTCGAATTGGAGTAGCGAGATTCAAATTTTCTCCTCAAAGGCAGAAGGCATGAGCCCAGCAGGAATCCGGCTATCTGGCTGTTACTTCTATTCTTAATCGTATGAGATCGTATCTGCTAAAAACATGTCCGAAGAAAAACCATCCTTATTAGAAGTGTTTAAAGCTCAAATTAAAATGTATTTAAACTTCATCTATACTTATTAAATTACTTGTTCTGATTGATTGTAAATACATAGCTAAAACTATTGAGTCTAAGGCAGAAATTAAGAACGTAGCTCTATTTCACAAAGTAAGTAACTATTAAGTAATAATTTTTGGAAATTCTAACTTAAAGATGAAAATGGAAAGTATGCAATTTTGTATGAAATTCACTCGTACGAATTCGGGACTAGCAGCTAGTGTATACGCGTGACGAATAGAAACATATGACGTTTCAGAATTGAGCGCATTTGACCCAAATAGGACAAAATGTCGGTAAATAGGTTTATCATCTATCAAGTGAAATTACACGTGACCTTTTTTAAATTATTTATAATGTTAATCCATAAGGTCAACGAAGCAACTTTGGATATTATTTGGAATCACATAGAAGAGCGTCTAATGGACAATCGAATCGTAATTAGGACCGTAACGATAAGATACGATTAGAAACTACATAAAAAATTGCTACAAAACATTGTAACATAAACGTTACCACAAATATTAAATAAAAAAAATCAAACATATTTCAAAGACAAGGACTTATAAATGGTCGATTCGCAAGATAAAATTGAATAAAAATCAACATTCCGAACCGGTCTAATCTTAGAATATTTCAAGGTCCACCCTTAAAGGTTACTAAGGACAGGTGACAAAATCGAGTCTAATAGAAAGTAGTATTAGGACTATTATTAAAATAATTGTACAATAATAATGTTATGAAAACACACAATAATAGACTCTCAATATATTGTAATAGAAAACAATATCGCGTACGTAATATCTATAAATTCAGTGATATAGTCATTCGTACGAGTGTAAATACGTACAACAATTCACGTTGATGGTAATTCATAGGTCGCTTCGAACGATCGCAGGTTGCTGAGCAACGGTTGCTAGGTCACCATACAGAGTAAATATCGTAGAGGTTGCATAATATGTTTTGAAGTTGCATTTTATATCAGGGAATTAAAAGAGTGTTAATTATTTTCCTGTAATTAATTTTGTGTGTGATTATTTACATTAAATATATGATTACGTTTAGATTTCAAACTTAGAGTTGAATAATTATTTAACTGCACTCATCAATTCCCTAACTGGGAAATAAGCTCCCATCAATATCATTTGGCTCCAAATGGTATTGGTACTGCTCGATTAGTATATGTAGCTTACTGTCATAGTATTATGTCTAACGACATATTAATTTAGGTTATTATTATAGACTGAATCAGTATTTCAACTGCCATCGTTTTATTTAAAAGAGCTATCTTCCGTTATCCGGATGAGTCTTAGGAATATTTTGAATAAAAGCAGAAATCAATATTGTGTTTGTTTACAATACAAAAAAAATGTGCGTCACGGGACTTAAACTAATCTAAGTTGAACTATTAACATTGAAATTGTTTAATTTATGAAAAGCTTATTTATTAATAAAATCTTTTATTGATTATAGTGTCAATATTAAATCCTATTAATTACCTACCGCTGCCGTATGCGTAAGAAAAAGGGAAGCCAGACAGACTGGAGCCAATCGCATTACGTAAGGAAGTGGTTAACCCTCCTGTACGAAATTATCACTTAAAAAATATATTATCTTATTCGTGATAAAAATGATATTAAGTTATCAAAGCTTAAACCGTTTTGCATGAAAGAAAGACAAGTGAATAAATTTACATACATTACTTTTTTATTTTGTTAGTTTTCCTCTGATCACAGAATTAATTTCAAAATGCAATGAAAATGGCATCTCTGTGTTCAAAGTACTCTGTATACTCGGCAGACATCACGTCGCCAAAGCGCGAATACTCCCAGCCTTTTCAGCGTAGAATCAATGGAGAAAGATATTTAAAAAAAAAATTAAGTCGATTTGTCTACGTCAGTACCGTTCAGTTCTTTATGTAATTGATAATTAAAAAAGGTTAGAATTTTAAATTTCGAATGTTTCGAAATATAAAATTAATTTTGCATGGATTCATTATATGATGTTGATTCTTCAAAATTAATGTTGGTCATCTTTTATATTATGAATAGGCAAAGTTTGTATGTTTGGATGTCCGAGCTGATCTTCGAAACGACTAATACAATTTCGAAAAATCGTACACCACTATATTCAAAAAAATTTCAGGGTGGACATAAGCTATAATGCCTTCAATATAAAAAGGTTATTCTTCGAGATCAGTTTTGCAACATCAGTCTACAAAACCGTATATGTTTTTTATGAACGTTGCCTTAACGGGAAAAATATATGACAATGCTTTCTATAGAAAAGTTTTGAAGATTTAAATTGCTGTATATCGATGCATTACATGCATTAACAGCCTGTAAATTTCCCACTGCTGGGCTAAGGCCTCCTCTTCCATCGGGAAGAAGGTTGGGAGCATGTTCCACCACGCTGCTCCAATGCGGGTTGGTGGAATACACATGTGGCAGAATTTCGTTGAAATTAGACACATGCAGGTTTCCTCACGATGTTCTCCACCGTCGAGCACGAGATGAATTATAAATACAAATTAAGCACATGAAAATTTAGTAGTGCTTGCCTGGGTTTTAACCCGCAATCATCGGTTAAGATGCACGTCAGTCATCATTAAGTCAGGACGAAATCATCATTTAACCGTTCTGTCTAGAATATTTTCCCTGAAAGTGTTATTGGTAGGTCATTATGAGGCTCTACTATATCGTTCGAAACTATGAGTACTAAATATGCAATAATAAACAATATTTACTGCTTGTACAGAACTCGATTATTAAAAGAAATTTAAATGAACGCAAGTTTTATGTATACGGTTATTATATTAATCTTCATTCGTAGTAAACTTCATAACAGATCCTATATCTTAATTAAAATACAGAGCAATATGAAGCAGAGAATTCTCATACATAGCGTTAATAATTTTATTTAAGTCGACTCAGAGCTAAACACACACGATCGTATATTCACACGTCATCGCTGCGTTTTATGTATATAACCTAACACATAAACAGCCTGTAAATTTTCCACAGCTGGGCTACGGCCTCCTCTCCCTTTGAGGAGAAGGTTTTTAGCATATTCCACCACGCTGCTCCAATGGGGTTTGGTGGATACTCATGTAGCAGAATTTCGTTGAAATTAGACACATGCAGGTTTCCTCACGATGTTTACCTTCACCACCGAGCACGAGATGAATTATAAACACAAAATAAGCACATGAAAATCATTGGTTGCTTGAGTTTGAACCCGAAATCATCGGTTAAGATGCACGCGTTCTAACCATAGGGCCATCTCGGCTCTTATGTATATAGTATTGAATAAATTATTCAAGAGTATTTGCATGTAATGTGGCAGCTGAGTAATGAGAAATATCTATGAATACTCGTATATCGGAGACGATCTCAAAACGAAGAGCGGTGCGAAATTCATAGGCGGGCTATGATGTGACCGGCACGGCGCTGACAATTGATAAAATAGATTTTATTGTATTGACGTATTAATAGAATGTGTCTATTTTTTTAAAGTAATAAAAAAAGAATTAAAATTTAAAATCATTGTGCCGAATTAAATTAAATAGAGAACGTAATTTCGACGATTCGAAAGTGCTTTTATAAGCCTATTTGAAAGATTATCTCGATACAGATTTAGCTTATCGATAATTTTATTTTACAAAATATTTTACTACATATGAACAAAACAAAAGACTATTTCTACATAAGGTTCATTCCTAAAGGTACGAATTATTTTTAATTTTTACTAGGAAACGCTGAGCCGGCTACGACGATAATTGAGGTCGTGAGTTTTTATCGTCAGACATTATATTGGCAAATACATATTGTGTCTTGCGTCGTGGTTTGTATTGTGATTGTCGTTACAAAAATAAGTTTAAAAAATAAAAACCGACTATGGACAAAATGTCGCTATGAAAAACATGAAACAAGATAATATTATTGTCTGATAGAAAATATGTAAGTTGATGGCTTAGATTGGACCTAACCTGCCTGAGGTTAGGTCCAATCTAAGCCATCGTTAGGTTGTGCTGTGATCTTTAAGTAATTTTTTTTTTATTTTAATTAGACGAACTCGTCTCAGACAGCTTGTTTATATACATATATATTTAGTACTATACTGAGTACTAATATATTTTTTAATTGTATCGAACCCTACAACCCCCTCCCCACTTTTTAGTTAATGCACTGTGGATATAACACTGTAACTTTACAAATATCATTAGTGCACACGTCACTATCATACATCAACATATTTATGTTAATGATACATTTATTTACATAAGAATTATTAAGATTAAGTGTTTAACTATATATAAATACAAATAAAAATAGTTACTGTATAAATCATGCGTGGAATGGTGGCAAGAATGCTAGCAGTATTCCCTGTTGAATCGCAATTCCGATCCTCTGGACAAAAATCGAACCAGCCCTCCTGTCATTAGTCGAAGCAATACTTTCATGGAAGCTTTTTGCACTACTTCGGGTGTTTGAACAGCAAATGGAACAAAAACAATGGAATAAAACACGTATTCATTTTGTGTGAAAAATATCGAAAATCAGTACTGATACAGTGTTCAATATATTTTCTATACATAAAGTTTTTAATTTAAAGCCCTAATGCCCCGTGCCAGGCCACGCTAATGCCCTGTCCTACCCACTAAAACCATCCTCGGGTTCCCACCATGCCTCCGAGTGGTGAAGCAACGGGATCGCCAATGGTATACAACCGCGGTCCCACCACCGGCAGCTGAATACATGTAACGCACGCCTAGTGCGCGTATTCCCCCTCATCCTCCATGCCAGAATGTGACGAACTCTCCCAAGTCCGCCACTGATAAGATGGTTGGCTCCGCCGCTGACCGACGGTGTAAAACACCTAGGAGGCTCGAGGAGTGAGCTCTTCCACTCCCTCCTAGCCAACGAGGCCACTCACATCGTCCGCCCTGTGCTACCAGAGACGTACCAGGAGCGGCCCCGCGGCATCCCTCCACGCCAGTCTTTGCCGTAACCGACGAGCAAGCTCAAGCCAGCCCCCGTTGCCCAGGGTATACAACACGAGGAGGTGGCTGACATGTACCCCAGAAAATGTGACACCTAGGGTACCTTATCCAAGCCGTTTTCACTCACGTAGAGTCGCCTTTTTGCGTTAAATTACAATTGACGTGCATAAGTATGAGTGGTTCTCGTGATTACATTGTCTTAGTGTGCGTGAAGCGGCCAGAAGTAAACGAATATTATTTTATTAAAAGGATAACTTAAAGTAGAGGGGCGCGTCTTCGTAAGTAAATAGATCTATACTCATTATGTAGTATTCCCACTGAAAATACAGTGTAGTCTGTTTAGTACGACTTCGGATATAACAACCAATCCTTTTTTAGCGAAGTAAGTGTAGATATATGTTTAGTTGGTTAGTTTTAATATGAACCATTATGAGAAAACATCTGTTAGTTCGACTACGCTTACATTGACCATGAGATACATTTATCGAGATTTTTTTTAATTTAAAACATATAAAATATATTTTATACGGAAAAGCTATCAGCTCTCTATAATAATAATATAAATGCAATTTAAATCTGTCTGTTACGTCATAACGACTGAAGCGCTCAACCGATCGTAATGAAATTGGACGTACACGTAGACAGCGATAAGGCATATAGATTGCAGGATGAGCCGGACCGAGCTACGGGAAACAGCTAGTCGTTTATAAATCTGATCGAATGTCGTGATGCCACTTATCATCACGTGGCAAATCGACCACCTGATGGTAAGTGGACACCATACATCTCCAATGCGCCACTAATCTTGGGAACTAAGTTGTTATTATGAATATTTTGGTCGAGTAGTGTGTGAACCGGTTTTCACGGGTACGCCACTCTGAAGTCCTGGGTTCGATTCCAGGCGAGTCGATGTAGAAAAAGTTCATTAGTTTTCTATGTTGTCTTGGATCTGCATTTGGCGCCAAAATGATAAAACTTTATTCTAATGAATTTTTTATTGTCAAATAGTATTTACTTGTTTAGTCTGTCGATAACAATTTACTTGAATTTTGGTGACGTTTTTCAATAAATAATCCAAAAAAAATCAATTCAATTATTAGTACAGATACGCATAAGTATATAGAACAATTTCTCGTTACGTGTTAATCTGAGTTGGTCTTGTGTGAACAGGAAAAAAACAAAACTTGACTCATTGTAAACATCATTGGCTTTTGGAACGAAAAACAAAATCACATCTTGTCTATGAAAGGACTACCATTAAGTTAGCTCATTTTTCTTATTCAAACTCGAAATCTTTATTCAACGTGGAATGTTGTTCTTCAAACTCTAACGACCGGGTTTGAAAAAACACGTCTAACTCATAAAGAATCGGTGAAAGATTTCTGTAATTAAATGTAATTAATAACAATAATTATATATATGATGTGGATAATGTCGACCTCACCGAAGAGAGATTAGCTAACTACACAAGCACATTGCACAGGCACAGTGCATAGGCAGTGTTATAGTGCACAAGTGTGTAAGCATGTGTAAGCAGCACAGGGGCACTCTATTGCGCAGTCTTATAAGCCTATGAGACAATAATTATATTACTAAACTAAATAATTCGTTACATAGTATAAAACAAAGTCGCTTACCGCTGTCTGTTCCTGTATACACAGGGACAGACAGCTTCGATCTCTAAAATTACACAACGGATTTAGATGCAGTTTTTTTTAATAGATAGATTGATTCAAGAGGGTTTATATATGCATGAACAATATGGAATGGTTTATAATTTTTGCGTACAACACGTACAGCCTGTAAATTTCCTACTGCAGGGCTAAGGCCTCCTCTCCATTTGAGGAGAAGGTTAGGAGCATATTCCACCACGCTGCTCCAGTGCGGGTTGGTTGGGATTCACATGTGGCACAATTTCGTTGAAATTAGACACACGCAGGTTTTCTCACGATGTTTACCTTCACCGCCGAGCACGAGATGAATTATAAACAAGCTTAAATTAAGCACATGAATCGCTTATGATGTACGTGTCCTAACCACTAGGCCATCTCGCCTCTTTTGCGTACGTTGGTGACTTAAAATGAGGTGGTGTATTTGCCTGCCCAAAAAAAATATCATAAAAAAAGATAATAACAAAGCGTGAAGTATAAAAAGAAGACATAAAAAAGATCACGGACTCTAAAGTCTGGAAAGGTTTGGAAAGGAAGAGAAATATTCATATAGTTACTCACGTTTGCAAATTGCACGTATGGATCTCTAATATTATATCGATAATGTTTCTACCCTCCGCGTTATGAATCATCTTGTTTAAGATGTAACGGTTTTTCACGACCCGACGACACAGGACGTATTATGAGTCAGTCTTAATAATATGCCTTACTCATCAAAATACATACTCTAAGAAGCTGCTCATCCATTCGTACGGGGAATTAATAAATTATATTATTTAAATGGGAGTATTATTTTTGAAGTTTTCGAAAATCTTAAGCGGGTGCTTGTTTTTTTTAAGCTTAGCTTAGCGCTTTAATTTTTAATTTTAGAACGCGATCGTTTTATTCTCAAGTTAAAGTTACTAAGTCCATGAACTTACTAATTGTATACAAACGCTTTGCACACAAACGATTTAAAATTTTCAACGGAGGTACTTTGAATGCTTTCTGGGATCCTTTAATAAAACCGTATACATTGCCCTACAAAAGAGTCACTGACTTAATGCATTCCACAAACGGAAGTTATTAGAACATTTATAAATTTTCTTACAAAAATTATAATTTTAACCCGTTTATACGGTTGTTGTTTTTATGTTTGTATTTAATATTTTAATTTATTTAAATTTAGGTATTCCTCGATTATTATTTTTCTCTTAGATTATTATATATTGCGCTAATAACCCTTTTCTGCAGCTCAAATATCGTATGGATAGCGGCTGTATTACCCCAAAGCATAATACCGTACTCGTAAGACGCTATACTATGAAAGTGAAGTTTACTAAGACTAGTCTTATTTTTTTATACATAAAATATTATATACTAAATGAGTAACAAAAATTAAAAAAAAACCACTATGTCATACTATATTAGGCTTATATAAAATGTATTTTTTTGATCCATTACTATAATAATTTATTAATGTTATTTTTTAATGTAATACGTAGACGGACGGGCATATGGGCCGCTTGATGGTAAGTGTCACCACCGCCCATAGACATTGGTACTGTTAGAAATAATAACCATACCTTACATCACACCAATGCGCGACCAACCTTGGTGTTATGTCCCTTGTGTCTGTAGTTACACTGGCTCAATCACCCTTTAAACCGCAACACAACAATACTATTATAAAACACAAACAAACAATTATTGCTGTTTGGTGGTAGAATATCTGATGAGTGGGTGGTACCTACCCAGACGGGCTTGCACAAAGCCCAAGTAGTCTTTAACAAAGAATACACATCACTAACTTATAATGAACTATAGGGAATGTCATCATTCTATCTATTATAAAGATTTGTTTGTTTGCATGTAGGAGGTACACTCGGGAACTAAAGATCATTTCTCAAAATAATACTACAGGGTATAAATTGAACAGAAATCGTATCATGTATTTTTTAATAAATAGCGTCCATGCAAAGCAGCGATGCTGGTAGTCTAATATAATCTTTCAAATTTTTTTGTTGATGAATATTTGAGTGGGTTCATGAATATGATTAAGTATAATTAAGCTTGCGTGCACTTTTGAAGGAGTCTGCGTCACACTTTGTGTGTGGATATTTTCGATAGAGCCTGTAAATACTACCTATACTTTTTTATCTGATTTTTTATCGCCAATGCACCATCAAAGAGGTTTTTGATGCCTGTACTAACACTGTTTCACTATCCGTAACATAAGAATACCTGATATAGTTGTGTCATAGCAATACATATGTTTTGTGTACTTGAAAAAGCCTGACCACTAATAGTTAGTACCTTATTCTCTTCGATCGTTTGTCAATCGATTTTCTTTTGATTTTTTTGAGTTATAATTAGTTTAAAATGTGTTTCAGAGAAGAAATAAAAAAATCGTTCGACTTCATATAGTTTCATTATCACTGAATAATGGTTTTGGTGGAATGTGGTCGACATTCGACCACGATCACTGGTGACCACGAGTTTATTATAATTAAGAACGTATTGTATATCTTTTTCGTACTTTTTTGTTGGAAAACGTAGAGCGTATATGTTGGAAAAGAGCACCTACTGAGTTTTTTGCCCGTTTTTCGCGGTAGAATCTACATTCCGAACTGGTGGTAGCTTAACGTTGATACAATTATGATTCTGTAAAATTACGATTCTAAAGTGCTTATAAAAGTCCACTTGAATAAAGTATTGTTGTAGTAAAGTATATTAGTAATTAACGTATATTTTGATTTTTGAATTCGACAAGACTGACCTGGTGAGTCCAGGCAGACCACGGCTTAACGTCATTGCCGAGGCTCGGGATTGAAAACGCTGCCAAAGTTCAGGTTTTGTTTTGTTACTGAGTATTATTTGATTTAAAATCTCGATAACTTTTTATTGGCTCAACTTGGGACTTGAATATTTTTTTTGGAAAATACTCAAGAAGAAAACAATGACTTCGAATTTTTAATTTTCAAAAATTATTTATATATGTCGGAGAAGCAGGATGCCGAACAGTTGGGTTCGGGGATTGATCCGACATTTGTAAGACTATGTGGGCGTGCAATGGAGTTATTCATAAAATAAAAGATATTTAATATCGTTTAATCACTGTATTCATTGATTCAATAATCGTACACCACAATAATATCAAAGGATTACAATAATTCATCTCGATCAAGAGCAAATGGGTTTGGAAGCAACCATCGCATTCGAGAAGCTTGTCAAAACATAACGACTCGCGTTGCCATGGCACTTACAACTCCATTCGGGGTGACCCGCTCTTAAAAGTAAATCAGCCATCAAACATTATTGCCAACTATTCGATTCATTAATTATCCAAATCAACAACTAAAGTAACCACGCTCCGATATATATATAATCCTAATATACATCAGGACTATAGACGAGGACTATACATATAATAAACTTGGAGTGTCTGTTTGTAATATTAAAATAACCGCTTTTTACTAAATGCATATGTATGTATACACGGTCCATATATCAAAATAACATTTTTTCAATTTTGGTCTGTCTGTTGTTCCGGCTAATCTCTGGAACGGCTGGACCGATTTTGACGGGACTTTCACTGGCAGAATATGTAATAAGAAGTAACTTAGGCGACAATACTTATTAACGATAACTTTTTTGTTAAACTTTAACGCGCACGAAGTCGCGGGTACAGCTAGTAGGTACAGGTAGATAGTAGGTAGCGGGTACATACATTTGTTTTGTTGACCTGAGTTATATAATTAATAAAAATACGTTAATTTTTTTTTTAATTATGTAAATTGTAATTTGCTTTGGCTAAAAACGTACCAGCCCTCCTGTGACCAGTGGAGGCGATAAGGCGAGGTGTTATACTTTTGATGAAGCTTTTTGCACTACTACTCCAAGGGCCGAGTGTTTCGACAACAAATGGGACAAAAAAGTAATTCGACATAAGACACGGATATTTTATTTTATTTTCATTAAGACAACCAACAGTAGATACAATATCACATCAAAAATAAAAAATAAAAAATTACATTTCAAAATTATTAAGGCAAAAGTTCTACTACTTACAGGTAGTCTCACCATACATTATGATAATTACACAATGTAATTATTGAAAATATAAATTAAACTAACTCTTATTTCATAAATATATAATAATTAATTATTAATAAAACCAATAAGATAGACCATATGATTAGAATTGAGCACAAATTAAATTCTTTATTTTTCGATTGAATTGAGGTCGACTATCGTGACATATGTCTAAATCTTTTACTTTAATACTGATTTATAATAATGATAATCTCGATATGATGGAATTCCTACCTAGTTGCGTTTTATATAATCTGGTATAAACGAAATGGCTCATGTTACGGGTATTAATGTGAGGGACGTTTAAATAGAATTTTGATAAAAGTTCCGGACAGTCAATATTATTGTTAAATATAAATTAATGTAATTATATTGAGTTCACATAGTTCACTATTATTATTAATTTTAACGAAAATTAACGTGAAATTGTAACTGTGAAGTACTTTGTGTATACATATAAATGGGCGAAGTCAAAACAGTTCAGTGCCTTTTTATTTTCTGTGTGTCAACTGATTTTCTTCAATACAATTCTTAGTTTAATGGCTTTTAGGTGTGCCGGCACAGATTATTTCGCGAATGTCACGTAGGGCGGAGAAGACACGAAAGAGATTGATTGGTCTGATTTTCTCTTATTGTTTTGGTAGTTACTGCCAAGCCTTAGTTATATGAATTAATAACAATTTAGAAATTAACGCAGAAAAAGAAATCGTTAAAGGAAATGTTAAAAATGATTTATGTTGAATTAAAAGTACGATATACAAAAGTCCCCTAATCTACGTGAAACAAAAATCACAATGAATTACGTAACGTCTGAGTCTTAGTCTGTATTTATCAAATATTTTTTTCTCTTCAAATATTAACGTCATTAATTTGACCATGGTGACAAGTTTAGTTTTATCCGGGATGGAGAGATTGGAGCCGAGATGACCCAGTGGTTAGAACGCGTGCATCTTAACCGATGTTTGCGGACTCAAGCCCAGGCAAGCACCACTGAATTTTCATGTGCTTAATTTGTATTTATAATTGATTGAAACCTGCATGTGTCTAATTTCAACGAAATTCCCTCCCTCCCATGTTAAATTAATCAGCGTTCATTAATATTGAGTGACATTATCACAAAATTACATTTTGTTAAAAAAAAATCGACATTTGACGTTGAAGTTCCTCAAATTTTTATTAAGGTTTATTAACAAATATCGACTACTGAGCGGGTAGTAACCTAAATTATTAATTAACTTTTTATCCATCCATCTTTTAAAGATCCACAACCTTTAAAATGTATGCAAAATTATATTTATCGTTATGTCATCAAGCATCTACTGAGTTTCTTGTCGGTTCTTTACGGTACAGTGGACAGTCTGAACTGAAGAAAGTGCTCGACAATACAATGGCTTTTGTAAAATGGTCTGTTTGAATAACAATAATTTAAATTACATAGATATCCTCTGAGATATTTATAAGTGTACTCCTGTACATACAGGACCGGATCCAGAGATCTGGAGGCCCTGGGGCGACAGAGAAGTGGGAGCCCCTTGTTTATATTTTTTATAAATTAATTTTATGAATTTCATTTCTGTCAGTTAGGTTTGTGACTTATTTGCTCTTTGTATCGGTAACTTTTAATTTACATTACATAACATTTTAACAAGAATTTTACTATAATTTGATTATATATCTATGCATATATTACATTAAAATTGTTAACGCATCTGAAATTCTTATGTGGAGGCCCCAGGGCAGTTGCCCCGTGAGCTCTCCCCTAAATCCGGGCCTGTTTAGATATTTTTGATACTTTACATACTAGCGTAGATTCTATACACATTGTGGTTACATTGTGTAAATTTATTTCATGCTCGGCGATGAAAGAATATTTCATATTGAGACTTATAAATTAGTAATTATCGCTCGTATTTTAGGGGGTTTGGTTATTAGGTTTTAGCCATATGTCCTTCCTAGGAGTGCAAGTTTGCTTCGCACCATCATCAAATTAGGTTCAGTGGTTTGGTTGTGATAGCGCAACAGACAGAGCGAAAATCGAATTTAGTATAAATGTAGGATAAAAAAAATCGGCCATATGTTTATTCAAAGGAAACGTACTAAAGGCTCTAATTATTCTAGTAAATGAAGTCTTTTCCCCAGCAGCGGTATATTTTGGGTTAATTCTAAAATAGTTTTAGAAATTTTTTGTTTTATTTGTTTTTCAATATTTTTTTAATAGTAACTTATATGTTCCTTTGGTATTTCATTAATGACCAACAGACGTGAATTTATAATTAAAAAAAACAATTATGATGAGACTAAAATAAAGTATATATATTTTATAAACGAGAACTTACATAGAATAGAAGAGAGTGGTGTAGAGGAGGACGGCATTTGAAAACATTGCTGTCACGGCATACGAATCGGTCTTCAAAAGACCGAAAGAAGAATTTCAATCTATCAAATATGTCATATTAACTCAATACGTTATATAATATAAGAAAAAAACCCCGAATCTAGTATCCGTTGATTTTTATACAAACATCCTGTCGGCATGTTTTCATCCATGAATCCAAGAAATCCGGCATGAATTCTTTAGCAATAATTCATACAAAATCTTTGAATGAGTTATACCCCTAAACCATGTATCACTTCGTTCATTAGTGAAAAACCGTATAAACAATAATTAGGTAATGTTCGAATTCGAATCGCGTTCAGACAGACAGACGCAACGGGAGGACTTTGTTCTGTAACATTTAGGGATAATAATAATATAGCACGCTACGATTCCCGATAAACGCGTGAAATCGCGTGGAGTAGCTAGTTGAAACATTTAGCCTGAAGTTTAAAGAGCCGACAAACACATTCTGCACGATTCGTTTAAAATTTTCGTCACGAACTTCGACCCCGCAACCCTTGACACAGAAGACTCGCATTCCTTGGATGACGTGAGACTCGGTTGGATTTCAGAGACATTTATGAATATGAACGATGACACAGTTTGTCTGTTTGTAGAAATATTAAGTTTAAAAATTATTTTTTATTAAAGGAGCCGAGGTGGCTCAGTGATTACGACTTGTGAATTTTCAACGAAGTTTGCAAGAACAAACCTGGGTAAGTATAATTAAATTTTCATGTGCTTTGTTTGTGATTATAATATATCTTGCTCTTGGAGTGAAAGATAAAATCATTAGGAAACATAGATATGTTACATGGGCATATATTTTGAAATATTCCAACTGTTAAGCCAATATTGGCCGATGTTTCTTCACAAACCTTACTTGGCATCTGTGTAAGTGCCCTATCGTCATATATTTAACCTTTTAACCATTTGATCAATTATTTTTATATAAAAATTATCTATTAATGATAAAAGACTACGTACATAAAAACTATAATAAATATGAGAAACAATAACAAAACTCAATTTCAAATTTATTGGATAAACGATTTTAAAGTTTAAATAAATAATAACATTACTTTAAATATTTGCTTCAATGTTTTAAATAAAAAACTCAACAATGTCCTTTACAAATAAAATTAAATTTATAAATAGGATTCAATCCCCTCTTTTGAATTTTGTATTCTCTATAATATATCTGTGTATATAATCTATATTTTTATTCTATAATAAACATCATAATATAATTAGTAAAAAAGTGCTATATATCAACAAACAAAAATATTATATATATATTTAGGTATTTACCCGTCGGTCGAAAGTTGCTAAAATAGCATCAAACCTTTCATTAAATAGACCAATTAATTAAAAATCTCTTAAAATATTCTCAAAATACAATACCATAGAAACGCGTGAATTTAAGAATTCCTCTCGATGAAGGGTCCTGCCCTCCTGAGCGATCCTGCCTCAGTTTGCTCAATCCTCCGTGGAAGGCGGACGTGTTTAGTTAAATAAATAACATTTACCGCGCTGTGTTGTGTACCAAAATTGGATTATTATAAAATTATTGTAAGTATTTTTTTTAATTGTTCAAGTTATTCAAATATTATCTCTGAGGGATTTATAGAAATGAATATACAGGGTGTTTAATTTGCAACACGTTGAAATGGTTGTTCGTGATATTTTTACGTTCACGTATAAATAGTTATTTTAAATTTGGTTATCGGTATTGAGCTATTTACGTTATTATATAAAAAAGTGTATTATTTTGTAAGAATTATTTGACATTTCTTAAATAGCGAATAAATAAATAAAAACAATGATATTATATACTAATATAAAAATAAGAATAAAGGCATATAATAATACTGAGAGAAAATAAATTATGAATAAAAATAGAACCTATAATTTTTTTTTTCATGCTATTTTTTTATCGATAGGGTGGTATTTATTTCAATTTATATCGGTTCAAACGGAGCGTGTTTTTTCCGAAACAAAAATGATTTTCCAAATCGGTTTACAAATGTTACCAAAGACAAACAAAAAAATACGCAACCGAATTGACAATATCTTTTTTTTTTTTAATAATTTACAATCATTTTTTTTATAATTACAAACTTTTATGTAAATTAATCTTTAAAATTAGGAAAACCTGGAAACTGTTGGAGGAGGCCTATACCCGCTAGGGGCCTTAACAAAAGTAATCTAATGTATGTTTTCTTATGTATTTTTCTTACTTTTCTATGTATGTTAAGGAATAAAAACGGCTTTATTATTATTATTATTATTAATCTTTAAATTATATGTTTTAAATCTTGCAACATAATTATAACCAGATTTTATAACTGATTGAGCTTAAATTTTATACACACTATTGACGTTTACGCTATAGACATTATTTGTTTATGGTATAGGTTGGCGGATGAGCATGTAGGCCACCTGATGGTAAGTGGTCACCACCGCCCATAGACAATCAAAATCAAAATATACTTTATTCAAGTAGGCTTTTACAAGCACTTTTGAATCGTCAATTAAGAAACTATTTAAAGTAAAGCTACCACCGGTTCGTAATGTAGATTCTACCGAGAAGAACCGGCAAGAAACTCAGCAGTTAAGTGCCTGTAGTTTCACTGGCCGACTCACCCTAAACCGGAACACAAAGATACTAAGTATTTCTATTTGGCGATATAATATGTGTTGAGTAAGGTACCCAGATAGGCTTGCAAAATCTTAACCACCAACAGTTAAGTACCTTTTTCTCTTCAATCGTTTGTCAATTGATTATGGTTTTTCTGGTTGGTAGTTATCGACGAGCCATGATATTGTTATATATATATATATATATTTTTAAATCTCTTTTTTATGGCATAGTTTGGCGGACGAGCACAGGGGCCACCAGATGGTAAGTGGTCACCGCTACCCATAGACAATGGAGCTGTAAGAAATATTAACCAATGCGCCATCAACCTTGGGAACTAAGATGTTATGCCCCTTGTGCCTGTAGTTACACTGGCTCGTTCGCCCTTCGAACCGAAACACAACAATACTGAGTATTTTTGTTTGACTGCAAAATATCTGACGAGTAGGTGGTACCTACCTAGGTGGACCTGCACAAAGCCCTACCCTAAGACAATACATTTTTTATAAATTTTAATTTCATTAGTAATGTGAGGATGTCGTGCTTATGATTTCGGTTACGCCGGTCAATCTCTAGAGAGACTATCTAACTACGCAGGACATTATAGTGCACTAATGTGTGTGCAAACACATAATCCAATGGGAATGCTAATCTGGGAAGAACTCTTCTAATTAGTAGGTATCTAGTACATCAATGGAAATCTTTAGAGGAGGAAGACAAGCTCTAGGAGATTAAAGACCGTGAGCCGAAATTTTACATCATAAGTTTAAGGCACATTCATAGAGAAAAATATGTTATCATAATTTATTTGTATGATTATAAACAGGAACAGCAATAAAGGCTTTATTTTTTATTATTTTTTAATTGTTTTTGTACATAAATAAAAACAGGGTTATTCTATATGTTTGTTGGCGGTGAGTATGTTTGTGTAGATGTGTATAGGTGGTAAATTAAGCAAGTGATTCCTATAATATAACACTTTTAATTATGAATTACACGAATAATGTATTACACACAATACAGTCAAACACGAATGCACATGCGGATAGTTCACACACACAGCCAAATAGTCCATAGAAGTATAACAGTAATAAATACTTGTATATTATAGTAGGCCACACTAGAAAATGTGATTTTATATTAATACTATTATCTTGTTATTTTTGTAATATCAAATCAGAACCAAAGAGCTTAGTTATGTCGTAATATTTAAGAATCAAAATGTACTTTATTTAATTAGACTTTTAGAGGTATTATTGAATCGTCATTTTACAGAACTATGTTAAAAGTAAATCTACTAAGTTCGAATGTAGATTCTAGAGAGACGAACCGGCCAGAAGCTCAGTAGTTACTCTTTTCCATTTGAAAACTTAAGATAGTAATAATCAGTGCTATTATTATTTTCATTCTAGTAAAATAGATTTATTCGTTTTTGAGATTCGCTGTCACACAAACACACTTGTTTAATATAAATAATACATTTAAAACTTTCTAGTACCAATGAGACATTTACTATTTGAATAATTTTTCGTTTTATATTTGATCTATTGATCCACCCGGTTTCGCACGCGTGCAATTTTATTGGCTCACAGTCTTTATTAGAAAATCCGTGTAAACTGCGATTGTGAAATAAACGCTCTTACATTTTCTGAAATTTCCAATATTCGCATCGTTCTTTCTTTGTTAAAGAAAAGATGAATGAAATAGGTACAGTCGTCTTCGAGTTGTGGCGTGACCAACGAAAAAAGGGATTCATTTTTATATATATATATATATCTCGGAGGAGCAGGATGCCGACCAGTTGGGTTCGGGGATTGATCCGACATTTGTAAGACTATGTGGGCGTGCAATGGAGATATTCACAAAATAAATCCTATTTAATATCGTCTAATCAATTATTAATTAATCCAATAATCATACACCACAAAAATATCAAAGGATTACATTAATTCATCTCGATTAAGAGTAAATGGGTTTGCAAGCAACCTTGGCATTCGAGGCGCTTGTCAAAATATAACGGCTCGCGTTGTCATGACACTTACAACTCCATTCGGGGTGACCCGCTCTTAAAAGTAAATCAGCCATCACACATTATTGTCAACTACTCGATTTATTAATTATCCAAATCAACAACCAAAGTAACCATTATATATAAATATGGTTATCGTAATATTATGATAGTAGACTCACTCCTGTGACAGCTGAGACGGGCCAATAGTTAGATGTCGCGAATATTAACCGATAATTATGTTTTTAAATTCATTAAGTATTTTTATTTATGTCATATATTGGCGGAAGAGAATATGGGCCACCTGATGAGTAGTCACTACCGCCCATAGACAATGACGCTTTAAGAAATATTAACTATTCCTTACATCGCCAATGCGCCACCAGCCTTGTGCCTGAAGTTTCACTGGCTTACTCCCCTTTAATACCCAAATGGGTTGCACAAAGCCGCCAAGTAAACCTAAGCTTTGTGCTTAATATATGTTTGTAGTTCCTCTCTTGGTCGGTGAAGTAAAACATCGCGAGGAAATTTGCACGTGTACTCCACCAATAGCATTCTGAATCCAAATCTCAAAACGAGAGGAGTCCAGCAGTGTAACACTCAAAAGTTTATACTTTACTTACCCTGTCGCACGATAAGGTTAAACATATATAATTATAAAGGTTTTATGTATATATAATAAGGAATTCATCAAATTATAAACTTAAGTGTAATTATATAATGTTGCCAATGTAAATTTCAATGTTATATAATGATTATGCCAAAGAATTGCCAACTCTGTTATTTACTGAATTCTATATTTGAGTCGGAAATAATTAAATGCGGCTATTATTATATTATTCATTAAACGAATCGATTTAATTAGAAGGTACAATAATGATATCGGTAAGTCGATGTATAATGTACCTTTGAACTCGTTGAACTAGTAAGTAATAAGGCTTATTTCCTGAGAGCCGAGATGGCCCAGTGGTTAGAACGCGTGCATCTTAACCGATGATTTCTGGTTCAAACCCAGGCAGGCACCACTGAATTTTCATGTGCTTAATTTGTGTTAATAATTCATCTCGAGCTCGGCGCAAATTCTGCCACATGTGTATTCCGCCAACCCGCATTGGAGCAGCGTGGTGGAATATGCTCCAAAACCTTCTCCTCATAGGGAGAGTAGGCCTTTAGCCCAGCAGTGGGAAATTTACAGGCTGCTAATGCTTATTTCCTGAGCTTCTGGGTTCAAAACTGTGGGACTCATGGACCTTTTATAGGGAAAATAAGAAGTGCATCTTTGTTACGCACATAAATACATAGTAGCAGGATATTAAATTAACATGAATTCAACAAATCTGCTCAGCTTGGTATCAAATGATTGGTAAATTTAATTGTTGGGGTGAGGGGGGCGGTCTTTGGTTTTAGATGTTAAAATGTAGCCTATCTCCTTTCTTAGGGTTCGAGTTTGCTACAATTTCATCAAATTCGGTTCAGTAGCTTTGCCGTGAAGTGTAACAGACAGACAGAGTTACCTTCGCATTTATAATACGTTCGTTGGTTCTTTGATAAACCTTTCTTCAACCTATTTTGATTTTACCTTGCCAATTTATGAATTTAAACCGTTTTTAATAAGTAAGGCATATAATGAATACAAATTAAATAAATGAATAATAAACTCCACGTTTTAACTTCACGCTTTAAAAAAGCGTGGAGTTAAAACTTTTTGCCTTTTAGACAGAATAACTAACATTAATTGTATCTGATTGATAGAATTTTGTATTTTAAATGTTGGTAAAGAGTAACTACTGAGTTTTGCCTGTGGTACCTGTGGTAGATTTACGTCTTATTCAATTATCTATAATGTCGATTCTACAGTGTTTCAAAAGTCCACTCGAGTACATCAAACCGTGGCATCGCTCGCGTTTTAGTGTTTGGTCAGGCGTTAAGAATAAAAAATCCTATATCTAATCCTATATCCTTCCTTGGAGTTCAAACTTCTTTCATACCAAAATTCATCAAATTCGGTTCCGTGATCGCCGTGAAAGAGCAACAGACAGATAGTTACTTTCGCATTTGTAATGTTAGTATAGATGTGTATAAACTCATGTAAATCCATCGTTTGGTTTGTGAAAAGCGCGTAAATACATACGAGGCAAACTTGGTGGTAGGGCTTTACTTGGTGGTAGGGCTTTGTGCAAACCCGTCTGGGTAGGTACCACCCACTTATCAGATATTCTACTGCCAAATAACAGTACTCTGTATTGTTGTGTTCCGGCTAGAAGGCTGAGTGAGCCAGTGTAATCACAGGCACAAGGGACATAATATCTTAGTCCCCGAGGTTAGTGGCGCATAGGTGATGTAAGGAATGGTTAATATTTCTTACAACGCCTTTGTCTATGGGCGGTGGTGACCACTTACCATCAGGTGGCCCATATGCTCGTCCGCCAACTAATGCCATAAAAAAAAAACATTTTTAAAGCGGAAGAATGATTCAAAATTGCCAATTTGGAGACAACCTTGTGATCTAAATTGTCGTGTAATTACGAAATAGACGTCTTATTTGAGCAAACCCGACAGGAGGACAGATTGAAGAATACGTAAGGGTTTCAATGTAATTAAAAATACAATAAAATGTTCCCCCATTTAATTTGTGAAATTAGTAATGAGGTTTTATTTAAAATACGCTTGTTAGTCGCCTTTGTCCTAACAATTCGTTGATACAGTATAGAAAGTCGAGAGTTTTTTGTTCGTCTGTAACTTTAATAATTAAACAAATGAATGACTAATTGATCAAGATGATACAATAATGTTCAGATGTAAAACATCTTGTTCTACAAACATATAGTTTTATAAAAGATATTTCTTTGATAACTCAATTCTTAACTCCTTTAAGTAGAAAATGTTCGATTACCAAAATTATAATAATGCATTTTTTTTTCTATTCTTAATTTAAATAAATTGTTTTTTTAAAAGACATTCTATGAAATGAGAATTCGTTCAATAATTTTAGAAAATGTTAGATGTAAATGAGATTCGTATTTGCCAAAAGTTGTTCGTGAAATGAAAATGTTCGTATTTGTTTTTCATGAAATGGCGGGAACCCTTATGTTATGAGAACTTCATAAAAAATAAGCGTAGACCCAGAAATGCAATTTTCCGTTTTCTCTGCAAAAGATAATACGAAACAAATTCCATGACATATGAGTCCTCGTAGCCTTGTATTTTTCACATGGTTGCATATTTTTTGGTCATCAAAATTTTTATTTGTGGTAGGGTTCTGTGCCAGCCCGTCTGGGTAGGCACCGACCACTTATACCAAAGATATTCTACCACCAAGCGGCAACGCTTAGTGTTGTTGTGTTGCGGTTTTAAGGGTGAGTGAGCTAGTGTAACTATAGGCACAAGACATAACATCCTAGTTCCCAAGGTTAATAGCCCTTTGGATGAAATTTATGTTTTACAGCGCCAATATTTTATAGGCGTGACCCGTCCGTTTACCTACATATTATAAAAAATAGGAGTTATGTTTTCGTATAAGAATACGATTTTAAACACATGGGTGTAAATAACGTATTTATTACTAGTCCCTTTTTATTATCTTGTCAGTACTGTAGAAAAGTTATTAGGTAACTACGCTCAGACAGGGTCGCAAAAATGTCCAACGCACTAGATATGGCAATCCGAACACTAATCAAGAAAATGTCGGCACTTACGTCATTTTGGTCGCGAGGAAACTATTCTCCATAAGCGATCTAGCGGTCTTTATTATAATAGTTTAATTTGACATAATTAATATTTATTGATGTAGCGAATTTTAGTTCAAATTCTGGCCAGTATTTGTCCCTTTGTGTACTTAAACGTTTTTGTCTATCGTAGAATATATGATATCATTCATGTTTTATTTCAACGTTGCAAAGTAACTCCAGAGTTGCTTTAATGCTTGTTCGTGTGATCATGAGAGGAATGTATTAAGGATATTTAGTATAACATAACTCATTAAACTTTACCTTGTGTGTGTGTGTGTGCTGTTAGTAATACTGAAAAAAGGGAGTACCTAACATGAGGGCTCAGCGATAAGATGTCAGTGTCTCTTAAGTATATCGACTTAGGATGTTGTCGAAAATGGACTTTATTATAACTAAATAAACAAAAATCTAGCCAGCGCGATTTAGAATTCACTAAAACATAATGAGCGCCATCTAGTGATATTTTGTAACATACCCTCTCAACGGTATTTGAAAAAGGATTGCGAAGCGATTAACTGTCAATGTCACAACCAAGGACATCCAATCTGTTGCGTAATTGTCATCCAAGATAATCTAGATTTTCGCTGTAGATACGAGTATAGATGAACAATAGGGTTAATCAAAATCGAAAAACAATTGTCAACCTGATCGATACAAAATGAAGGCTAAAACAAAACTTCGCCACGGGCTTATTGTTGGATATCACGCAACTCACTGATATTATTTCCGAAACGTCGAGCTATGTCGCCATGTTTGCGAAAATAAACTTGTTAGAAAAATAGGACATGTTTGCACCGAGCTATCAATGTGTAATTTTCGTTTTTATTTTATTTGTACGTTGTAATATTTAGGGGCTTTTAGCTTTACGAGATATTTATGTTTTTGTTGATAATATAGCGTCATTGCTTAACAAATCTATACTAATATTACAGATGGGTAAATAACTCTGTCTGTCTGCCTGTTGCTCTTTCACGTCCAAACCACCAAAAACCATGAAATTTGATATGAAGCCAACTTGAACTCAAGGACTTTTGATGTCCAATGGGACTTTCATGCCTAATGACGACCAACCGCTAAATAGCGGACTGTAGGTAATTTTACGGCCTTATTATTTTAGTCATTCAAACTGCACAACAATTTATTTTTCTCTATTATACTTTACTTTGCGACTGTAGTATTTTAATTATAATTAAAGACACTTACCACTTTTATAATATAGGTATTTATTTGTTAGCACATCTTTCTTGCACGTATCTAGCCAAACGAATGGCTGGTTATCCGACTTTAATTATAAGCTTAATTTAGAGTCAAAATAAAAACCATATTAATAATCAAAATAAATATTGAAATACTAAAATATAAAAGTAAGGAAAAACAGTTAAAATTCAAAGAAAAATACGCTCTGCAAAAAAACACACAAAGGCGCGCTATAATCCTCCTCCTGCTAATCCTCTCCAAGTTATAATAAGGATTATTATTAAAATAAACTTTACAAAATAATGTAATTGAAATTTATTGCTATTTTTACTCTTAGTTGTCTTACGCACACTAAGACATCTTGTAAGCACGATCATCAGTCTCTCATACTAAAGCAAGCCGATAATAAGTTCTTCAAATCTTCGCAAATAAAGAGATTTATACGTGTTAAGATTAAGTCAACCTTAAGAATATGTAAACAGCCACTGAATTTTATTGGTAAGAACGCGTGCATCTTAACCAATTATTGTAGACCTAGTTCGGCAATAACCACTGCATTATTAGGAGCTGTAAGTGAAGGAAAGTAATGTGAAACCTACATGTGTCATGTGTTGAAATTCTGCCAAGTGTATACACCGACATTACTGGCATTGCAGAAGCGTAATGGAAAACGCTCCAAGCCTTCTCGTCATATGAGAGATTGAAGAACCCAGCAGTGGGATGTTCATTTTCTCAGGCAAGTGTCCTTTTGCTTGACAAGTCTTCTCGCCTATTAACAATGCTGCCCCAAAACAGGTTCTGTTTAATTTTAATGCGACATAATATGCAGGTTTACCCACGATGCCTTCTCTGTTTATATTTTAACCAAGATCTTCTAGACATGGTAAGTTTGACGTTCCAAAAGAAGTCGGACCGACGATTTCATAACCAAAAGCCGAAATTTTCAGATTCAAGTACAAGCATATTTCCAGTCTCTAATTAGACTGCACATTTTTGACTCATTTCAAGCTTCAATTATGCAATAAATAATCTACCCTCTACAAGATGCGTTAATTTGGATGGATAACTTAAATTGGATTCCAGTCAATTCTAATGAATCGAATGACTAGTAATAATCTGCTGTGGGATGTACTGAGCAATTATAATAGAACGATACTATGAACGGCAAACTACAAACTGTATATATAAATATGACATGGAATTTCATAAGTTTCAAGTGCTGCCCAAGTTTGCAATTCAGAAACTTGGAGATCGAATCGACGGCTCCAATATTACAAATTTAATAAACACTGGAACCGTATCGAGTGGAGCTGACTTGATTGCATTAACATGCATGCGTTATATTAATCTATTCGAATACTATAGAGGTAAATGTGACTCTGTCTGTATGTCTGTATGTTACGTATTTACGGTCACACCATTGAACCGAATTTGATATAAAGAAAGCTTGTATCCCAAGGAAGGACATATGTTACTTTTTTATACTTAACACCTGGCGACTAACTCCTAAAATGCGAGCGAAGTCGCAGGCGACAAATAGTATTTTAAGTATATTCATAGTATTAAAAACTATTTTTATGGTTGATAAGACTATAAACCACGAGATAGCTTCTTTATAAAACCTGTTTTACATCTCAAGTATGTAAAAATTCTTCTGTTGTATAAGTTTGTGGTGTGCACTAAAGTATATTATTATTATTATTTTATGTAACAGGTGGGCGGACGGGCCAATGGGTCACAAATCACACCAATGCACCACCGACCTTGGGATCTAAGATATAAGGATTTAATCTGGTGCTTGCAGTTACACTGACTCACTCACCCTTTAAACCGGAACACAACAATATTGAGTATTGCTGTTTGGCGTTAGAATATATGATGGGAGGGACACCTAGCCAAATGGGCTTGCACAAAGCCCAAAGACCAACTCGGTGGTGTCGGTAAATATTAACATATTTGGACAAAAAAACTCGCTGAGTCTCCTTCCATACTCAGAATGTGTTCATTTGAAATCTATAGTGAATTCGTTTTGAATTAAGATATGAGAGCTGGTATTCTACTGAAATAATTCTACTGGATAATTTTTTGAAGACAATAGACCTGATCTTTTCCCAAAGATTCCCAAACACTTCGGAACTGCAAGATATGAAACTCTATTTATACAGCCAATGCGTGGCAAACTACTACCTACTTTCTTAGCACTTGGTAACCCTTATTTCATATGAGATAAAGGTATTCCATATATGTCCAATATTATGAGTTTCATAAAAACTCATCTATCATTCTAGTATCAATGGCCGCCACGATTAATCTTATCTGAAATATATTTCATACCCGGCTTTATTACAGTTACAATATATAGAGTTACCAACAATATAGGTATTGCTGATAACGAATACTTGAAATCTGAGATTGTGTATTGATCATAGACTTTATAATAATTTTGGCTGGTCATGAATATATGATGAGTCAATGAGCCGAGATGGTTAGAATGCGTGCATCTTAACCGGTGATTGTGGGCTTAAACTCAGGCAAGCACCACTGAATATTCATGTGCTTATTTTGTGTTTATATCATTGCGCCACCTACATTGAGAAATAAAATGTTATGTCTCTTGTTCCTGTTGAGGCTCACTCACCCATCGAACTGGAACACAACAGTAGCAAGTATTGGTGTTTGGTATGTTTGCACAAAACTTTACATCCAAGATGATCCATGGGTTCAATCCCAGGCGAAAGTCTAAGCTTTATTTGAATTTATTTTAAATCGTGCATTAGATAGAACTATAAGTTAATCCATGTCCTCGGTGTGAATCATCGTGAGAATTATATGTTGATGGGTTGTCTAGATTAGAGAAAAGGTCATTGCTCCTTGATACAGTGAAGTGAAGCGAGACATTAGTGGACTGTCATTTTATTTGTACCAACTATCCGTCCCTTCGTACTCGTAGAGTACAGGACTACGGATGAAAGTTTTATATTGACGGACAAACAAATAAAATATAAGTCTTATTTTTTCAGGACAGGAACATTCGAATGAATGGTGTAGGAACGCATAGACGACAAATGTACAAACATTCGCTTTTATTTATTTAGAATTAAAAGAATCATTCTTATATGATGGATACTTGACAAAAATATTGGTTTTAGTTAGAAAACGACCTTGCATTAAGTCAGTGCTACATATAGTCAAATTTTTGCTTGACGTAATACTCGTTTTTTAAAGGCATTCATTTAAAATGACATATTAGTCTGTGTGAATTAATTCTCTCAACTGGTAAACCAGGGGTCAATCCGGCGAGCCACGAGTGGAACACGGCACATGGGGAGCAGCGGAATCAATTGCTAAAATTGATTTTAGTGGGTAAAAATGCCACATCATCCGGATCTCCCGGGACCCGGATATCAAACATAAAATATCAATACTTTAGGTTTGTAATGTTTACTCTTCGTCATCACCATCTTCGCGGCCATTTACACTGAGGTTTGGCGGTAACACTATGAGTGCTACCCAGATAGGATACACCGATGTGTATCCTATCTGGGTAGCCTATCCAGGAGAATTTTTTGGATATATATCCAAAAAAAGGAAATTCAATTATAGAAAAAGGTAATTCTAACAATAAAACGGTTTGAAAAGCACAGCTAATATATATCGTATTAAATTGTTGATGAACAATCATCAATTAAAATACCATAAATATTTCAATTGAGAATAATCTCAAATCTAATACCGTTCCTCCTTGTGTTAATTTACTTCGTTTAATCACTCGGCGCCATGTTGATTAAGTTTAATCTATAAATTGTATAATAAATTCATCCTTGATTTTAATTTAAATAAAATTTTTAGTTTGTTTATGTTTAAAATTCAACTTTTGTCATTCATGATTTGATAAACACATTCATGAAGTTGCAACAAATAAAAAAAAAACAATCACTCAAGAAAGTTATCGAAACCTTTCACCTAAGACTATATCTAAACTGTTTCAAAATTTTCAGTAAGTCTTGATCTAAGTAAGTATGCACTTTTTGTTTCGCAAGGAATAAATTCTAAATCGAGCCTATATTTGAAATATTTAATGAATAGTCCAAGAACAAAGAAACTGGATTTATTAATTAGTAACATTGTAGTAGTGGTATCATTGGTCACTTTGATAAAATCAGTGATAATTATTCTATGAACACAAGAAGTAAGAATAAGCTTATAACGCCAAGTTTTCGACTCCGCAAAGTCAATGAATCCTTCTTGGGGCGAGGTATCCGTTTCTATAATTAAATTAACTTTGCCGTTTCATAAATTCAAACCATTTGTAAAAAAATACATTGGTAAAGAAGGCATATTATTCAATACAAGACTACAGATGATAAAAAAGCGTGGAGTTAATGCTTGTTGAGATCCAGGCAGGATATATTAAATACGTATATAATTGTATTTAACTAACATGACTGTATTTTTAAACGTGGAAAAAGAGCAACTACTGTGTTTACGAACCAGTGGTTGCTTCACTTAACATAGTTTGTTAAATGACGATTTAAAAGCATACTTGAATAAAGTATATATTGATTTTTACTTCATATTATGGTACACAAAAATAAAAAGATACAAAAAATACTTTAAGCTGTCTCACATGTCTGGTTGTAACTGGTTAAATCCGGAGCTGTAGTGAGTAAAACAATACTGTCACTATTAAAGGGACCAATATCCTTCTCTGTAATCTAAATAAACATTCGAAATATATTTCTCAGAATGCTTTTCAAAAAGATTTTCACTGAACAAAAAAAAAAAATGAGCGTGAAATTTCTATAAAAAATAACCTAAGCTCGTTTTTCCTCGTATTGTGTGAAACCGGACGCCGTGACACGTGACATGTGTGAAGACGCTTTTACATCGAGTTCTTTGTTCTACGTGATTAGAATTTCAATTGCGTTGCGTTATTTGTGATGAAAAATAATCGAAATGCTATTTTATAGGCCGTTAGGAAATCGTATATCATACACGAGAGACTTATATTAAAATGTTATTTTCAATATATTCAAATATTAACAGTTAAGCGGACCTATTCTGTAAGAACACGAAACACAAAGTGATATGCGATATTGATTATATTTGTACTAGTGGGTCTCCCGCGAAACTTCGCGTTTATTCAAAAGATTTTTAGGAAGTTCGATAATGATAGGTTTTGTTTTGATTTCATTTCATTGGAAACTGCAAGTGACTCATCCAAATTTTGGCGCCAAAGTGATGAAAACTCTTTTAAATGAAATTTTTAATAAAGTTCAGTTAGAATGTTTACGTTTTCATTTTTTTCTTATACAGCCGTAGTACCGTTCTCTAACCGACCAGTAACTTTTCCGCTCCCTAAATATATTTTTTGTAAATATTAGCATATTTAGAAAATTGCGATCAAGAATCCTCTTTAATTTTCAGCACATCAACGGATAGAGCTCTTCAAAATGAGACCATAGCCGATTTTTATGTGCAGCTATCGTCCCATAATCACTGGGACAAAAATCGGCTTACCCTATTAATATAAAGATTAACGTATCAAAACAGCGCATCGCCGTGTTGGTTATCAACAATTCACGCGTGATTTCTCACAAAGAACTTTATAGAATAGCACAATTATATCAAAAAATAAAAGCAAATATCTATAGAAAAAATTACGAGAATAAAATAAATTTCATACATCTTTATCGGACGCTATGAAACGAGAAAAGAAACATAAAAAAGACGAAAGGTCTCATCTCTAAGAAAGAAATCTCCCAGACAACCTTTCAGTGAAAGACATTCTTACAAATGTAATATGATAAATGGGAAAAAAACGTTTGTTTGTTTGTTGAAATATTGTTTATAATTTGTCAAAAAAATAAGACAGAATCTAAATTCAGAACCGGTGACTTTTATTCACTCATTGGAAATCTTTAGAATCCGGATCCTTAGGGTCGAACAAGGTTATGTAGGATCAGTACGATGACCATTATAGACGCGGACCGGAGAAGGTGATGAATTATAAACACAAATTAAGCACATGGAAATTCAGTGGTACATAACCAGCCAATAAAATTATAACGTCTATGATCAATAAACAATATCAGGTTTCAATTTTTATTATTTGTTATCAACAATACCTATATTGTTGGTAACTCCCAGTACTAAATATTTTTTTTGTAATTTTTAATTTCAAGTGAAGTACGAGATGTAACTATACATGGAAGTCTTTATTCTTTGAAGTTAAATATGAAAATCACATATATGAAAGTCGAAACATGAAAATTTTAATCCATAATTTACCTGAACGAAGTCGGGTCACCTACTTGGGGTAGGGCTTTGTGCAAACCATCATTCACCATGTATTCTACCATCAGGCAGCAATACTTGGTGTTGTTGTGTTCCGGTTTGAAGATTGAGAGATTGTATGACAGGCACAAGGGAAATCACAGTAGTATGCGAAAGCGATCCCGAGGCGCCCGCCGCAGAGACGGAGTGGGTACCGCTGGTTTTTTATTGGGTATTCCGGTGTACTATGGAGCATTTGATGTCCTTGGCATCGGCGACTTCTAACTTCCACGTGAGGGAAACGCGTAATGCGTTTTTCATCAAAAAAAGGCACAAGGGACATAAAAACTTAATTCCCATGGCCTTAGCCTATGGGCTATATAAGGAATGGTTCAAATTTCTGACCACATCAGTATCAATGGACAGTGGTGATCACTTATCATCAGGCCGTTTGCCTGTCCGCAAATCAAAATCAAAATGTATAGTTGGTAGATATATAAATCGCATATTAAAGATAATGTTTTGTGTTAATGTTGCATCATAAACATAATATCTCAGACATAAATATTTTTCAACGTTCATGTTATATATTCACATTGTGCATGTTACTGGAAATACATGAAACAGAAATATAGGAAATATACCCAGAAAATGTACACAATTCCTAGAATATATATAATATTACGAGTCTACATTAGATAAATACTAATTTTCTGTGAACTGTATTTATTTCCTAGTATTTGTGTTGTATGCCATTCCGAGATGATTCCAGGAAATACATACGAACTAAATAAAATGACTCTACTCAATCTGACTCTATATGGTCTTCTCAGTCTTACCCCTAGAGGTTTTATGAGACGGAATGCGTTAAGGTGCTTCCTACTCACTCTGGACGACCACTGAGTTTCGTAATCTTTACGATACTAAAGCATAACAAAATCGTTCTTTCATAATTGCAAATCAAATCAAATCAAAATATACTTTATTCAAGTATGCTACAAGCTCTTTTGAATCGTCACTTAACTGTATTAAGTGAAGTTACCACCGGTTCGGAATACAGATTCTACCGAGAAGAACCGTCAAGAATAAAGACTCGGAGTCCAATTTTCAAGAATGTTATACGTTTCCGATAGCTATTTACGATGAAAAGTGCATATTACAAAATAAATTATAAATATCCTATCGATTTTATGAATTGTTATCATTTCCTAGAAAATGATAGAAGGATGGATAATATACTTTTCAGTTCACATATGTATAAATAATGTAAATTATAAGGTATTGTTTTTATTATATATCAGCCGATCCCGCGGCTTTACCTGCGGGTAATTTATACAACTGTATAGCACACAAACATTAAGACCCTCTTTCTTTCCCGTTCAAAAAACTAACCCGTTCCGTGATAAAAACTAACCTATGTCCTTCCCTGGGACTTAAACTTATCCATATCAGATGTAATCTAATATTACTAAGGTTTTTACTTTCATTTTGCACTCACACTAACAATATACGTTTTGAGGTTGTCTGGTTGAAAATTCAGTACCGTTAAGTCCGTTGTGTCAGTGCAAAAGTGTGTAAATGTTAGACATTTATTTATTACTAGTTATAAGTCCCGGCTTCGCACGAGTGCAAAGGTATTGATCGGCATATTTTTACCTAAACCTTCATCATGAATCCGTCCATTAGTGAAAACCGCATAAAAATCGTTAGGTAGTTTTTGAGTTTAACGCGTACAGACGCGGCGGGAAGACTTTATAATATAATAATGTGAAATGAAGCACATACTTTACAATTTGTAATATAAAAAAGAACAATATATATACTGGAACTATCATTGATATGCAAATCTAGTTGTAGTAGGCTTGTAGTGTACTAAAATGATTAACTATTAGATGAATAACCGCCTTCGTTAGGGTAAAATAAATAAATAAAATTTAACAAATATAAATATACTAACTACCGTACTACTGCACGAAATTATAATTTGGAACACACTTTCTGAACGCACCCGTAAACGTCAAACATGGCCGCCCGTGAACTGTCATGTCATGTAATATCTCGATTATACAAATTTTGCGAATTTTTTAACGATCCACTCGTATCTATTGTAGATAGGTTTCGATCGATTCTATCGTAGACTTGCACGAAATTATTAATATAGATAAATATTTTCAAGTCGTGCTTTTAATTCAATGAATAAATCGATACTTGAAAATTTGATCACGCAGACTCAAAAATGGTCCTACTATTGTAAAAAATTACTACAGACTCACAAACATATAACATTGCAAGAAATAAAAATGGAGTCTTCATTTAGAAATGAGCATAAACCGAGCGAAACCTGTTTTTTTATTGAATACACTACAATGGAAGACTTCCATTGTAGTGTATTAAGCTAGGATTATACAGCGATTGTATGCACATTTTCATCAAGCCATTATAGTCTTTATTGCGATGTAACTCGTGTCAAAATTATATGCATTTAAAGGGATAAGGCGACAAAATAAAATGAAACTGGATGTTACACGGAAAAATTGTAAAGATACTTCGACTTGTTTGATTTTTCAATATTGTTCGTTCATTTTAACGAACCGGTTTTTCGCTATCGGGCGTGAAAGTCTAGCCTATGATCTAGTACTTGTTGGATAGTTTTATGCATACATTACTATAAAATTTGGATATATTTAAATTTTTAAATATCGAATCGGAATTCCTACTTTTTAAAACACACACATACAGACTCTATGTCCTTTTGGACTGTCACCGCACAGGCATAACTATTATATTTAAGATATAATTTGGAATATGGGTTTATTTTATAACATAAGTAGTCTCTAAGAAAGGATTTTTAAAAATTTAAACGTTAAACGGGGAATATGGGAGGATTAACTTTGTATGAGTTTAATACAAAGTCGTTTTTAATTTTTTTTTTTTTTTTTATGGCTTTGGTTGGCAGACGAGCATATGAGCCACCTGATGACAAGTGGTCACCACCGACCAAAGACAAAGGCGCTGTAAGAAATATTATCCATTCCTTACATCACCTATGCGCCACCAACTTTGGAAACTAAGATGTTATGTCCCTTGTGCCTGTGATTACACTGGCTCAGTCACCCTTCTAACCAGAACACAACAATAAATTGAAAAAAAAAATGTCAGTGTGGGCCACGTCTTCCAAGAAGACGACAAGCTCGAAGTCCAGCGAAGATCTGCTGATGTTCAGCAAAAATATAAAATAACGCCACAATTAATAAAAATAAAATGTGAAAAAAAGGCACGGGCAACTGTGAGTCCGTGGATGTTGTAATGTAAATAAAAAAAAAGAACACAACAATACAGAGTATTGTTATTTGGCGGTAGAATATCTGACGAGTGGGTGGTACCTACCCAGACGGGCTTGCACAAAGCCATACCAAGTAATTAATAATGACTCGAAAAAGTTTTTTTTTACTAATTTTCTTTATTAATAAATGCACTCTGATAATAATACGTAATTCTTTATATTATGTAGCTCACTTATAAAGGCACTTGGTGGTAGGGATTTGTGCAAGCGCTGGGTAGGTTCTACCTACATCACTTAGTCTACCGCCAAACAGTACTCAATATTTTTGTGTTCCGGTTTGAAGGGCTAGTGAGCCAACGTAACTACAGGCACAAGGGAAATAACATTTTAGTCCGTAAAGTTGGTAACGCATTGGTGTTATAAGGAATGGTTAACATTCCTAAGGGCTCGCCTCGGCGTCAATGTCTATGAGCGGTGGTGACCACTTACCATCAGGTGACCTATATTATCGTTCAATTATGTCATAAATAAAATAAAAAAAGTTATATTTGGGAGCTTATCTATCTACAATAATATTATTTTGGATAGGGTTACCCACCTAAAAATATCCTAAGGGTGCGTTCTAATGTATATTTACTTACCTACATAAATGCAGCGTTACGGTTGAATTTGGTACTTAAATAATAAATTACGTTGCGGTGAGGACGTTTTACGGTTGCGGTAAAAATGTACACACGCGTACTCGTGACATGCTTGAATGCAAATTAAATTGTAAATATTAGGTTATACCGTTTTGGATAACTTCGTGAAGAGATGTTTTTTTTATTATTGATGTTAAACCTTTTCCAGCACAATTCGAGTAATTTTTATATTTATATATTATATGTATGTTTAATGTAGGACGCTACATGCTGGGCTAAGTCCTCTTCACCCTTTGAGGAGTAGGTTTGGAGCTTATTTCACCACGCTGCTCTAGCGAGGATCGGTGCATACACTTTTTTTACGATGTAGGTGGCAAACGAGGAGCCTGATAAAAAGTGCTTATGGATATCTGTAACACCGAGGGGCTTGCAAGTGCTTTGCCGGCTTTTAAGAAATACGCACGCTCTTTTCTTGAATCGTATAGGTTCGGATAAATCGACGGTGTAGATCCCTAGCTTTCTTGGACGTCTTTCTGCACCAATATGGCTTGAGAACCTTCAAGAATAGTACTTATTTCTTAAAGGCCGGGAACGGTTCGGAACCTGCATGCCTTTCATTATTGAATGTGTCAATGGGCGGTTACAGCCTCCAGCCGATTCAAAATAACTAAATTCAAATTAACGATTCAAAATAAATCTGTATCGTAGGAAATCTAGTTGCTTTCAATATATATTACGTATTGAATAATAAACACAATTAAATGATAATAAAATTGTTATTAATAATCCTGTATGAATTAAAACAATAACAAAAATTAAGTTTAAATAATTTTATATTTCACCTTTCTTTCACGGAGTCAAAATAAAAACCATATTATTAAACAAAATAAATATTTTAACGTAAAGGGAAATAATCAACTGAGATACCAAACTATTTGTAGAATATAGTTTTGTGATTTATTAAAACATCTACGAAATATCTAAAGTAGGTAAAACTCTCTGCCTAGGTTTGTTATAAAATAAATTCTTACAATTTTTCAGTAAAATAATCTCTGTTAATAATAATTTACACGAAAATGAATAGTGCATTATCTTTAAGCGTTTTCTGAAGTTAAATATTGCTTTACATTTTGTAATTCGAGATGGGTCACCGGGTAATGTGAGATTATCAACCACTGAAACCCACTGCGATGGCCGAATTTAACCCGGATCAGAGAGGCTGCGGCATCGAAGGACGACACCTCTGCTGTGAGTTGGTAAGGAGTTGGTTATCCTGCTAAATTTAGATGATGCTCCTTGAGGTCGGTTATCATGTTATTGATTACATAATTGAAATGATATCGGTAGGCGGACGAGCCGATGGGCCACCTGACTTTAAGTTGTTACTACCGCCTATAGATAATGGCATTGTAAGAAATATTAACCATTCCTTACACCACCAATGCGCCACCGACCTTGGGAACTAAGATGTTATGTCCCTTGTGCCTCTAGTTACACTGGCTCACTTACCCTTCAAACTGCAACACAACGATATTGAGTACTGTTCTTTGGCGGTAGAATATTTGATAAGTGGGTAATACCTACCCAGACGGGCTCCTACCACCAAGTAAAGTTAGAAAGTCATATCCCTTCAACAATTTGTAAATAGCTGAACGACCTTCAAATATCTGAACAGGGTTTCTTTAATCACAACTAAGATATACAATAATACCTTCAGCCAAAAAAAACAAAAATAAAAATCGTTTCGGTGTACGAGCTAAGCTAATGCCATACATAGACATTAAACATAACACCCCCCCCCCCCATCTTTGGTTGGTAGTAAAAGTTAGCTTGTAATAAAGCCTTATTTTACCTATGCGAAGTCAGCATCACTTGTTATATAAAAAGGTATTAGTATAGCAACTTTAAGGACTTTAGTCTCGGAGTTCTAAATCCTGGTTTTGTGTGCATCTCGTTTTTGGTGAAGGATGTCCCGAGGAAAGTCTCTCTAAATCTCTAAAGCTTGTCTAGATTAGTATAACGAAGAGATTTTAAAGTAATATTCGTTTCTTTGTATTTTATATTAAATTTAAAAATGAAATGTACAAAGTTAATTTTAAAATATTGAGACTAGGTAGCGTTGGATTTACTGGGGAGACTTAGCCAATAGGAGTCAATGGACTTTTCAATTATTAAGCCAAAACGTTCACAAATTACGAAACATAGTCAAAATCACAGTCTGAAACTTAAATACTAGGAAAATTACGTGTTTAATTTGAGTTTATAATTCATTTGTCGCTTGTTTGAAGACAAAGCTTTTTGGTGTATTTGTCGACTGATATTCTACATACCAACCAATTTGTATTTTAGTAGTGTAGTGGATTTAGCTCCAAACAATATTTTTAAGGAGATGAGTTATATTTATCCAGTAAATAATATTGATTTTTATCTCGATGACGGACTGTTCGTAGCGAGCGCCGACGTTTTATCAACTAATTTCTAGTTGTTTAGAATTATGTTTTTGTAAATATTTATGTTATTAGCCGAAGTCCTTAATAAAATTGACTAACTATAATAGATTCAAAAATGTTTCTAAGAGACTACTTAAATAAGTATTTTCGAAGTGCTAACTTCTTATGGGAGCGTAAACCGCTTCGTTACGTAACGCGTTACGGTGCCAGTCGGTCTGGCTTCTTTTTCTCTTACGCATACGGCAGCGGTAGGCAGGCGATAAAGATACTAATATTTATATACATAAAATTTTAATACGTATTCAAGAGTTGAAAATACCAAGAATAAAATATTTTTTATAATCAATAAAAGATTAATTAATAAATGACATTTCCTTGTATTATGATATTAATATACATAAAATTTAAGTAATAACCTAAGATTTTCTCAAGTTAAACAATTTAAATATTAAATAGTTCAACTTGGAATAGTTGAAGGTCTTGTCTCGTGTTGTGTCTTCTGTCTTGCGTCCTGAGCACATTTTCATACTTAACAGTAGAACTGCCTGGTTTATATTGGACGGTTACAGACTGTTACTTACAACTACTAAGCAAGGTCAGAATGGGTCACCGTCGAACTTTTTGACACACAAAATATCGTACATCTGTTTATCAAATTTTTATTGAATAAATGAGATCATCCCATAATATACCTCACCAAGTTTGTTATAAATGAAGGATTGGTTCAACCCAACCTATTTAAAAAAAGAGACCACCGAACCCCGTATGTTTACCAGTAACATACATAATATATTATGTCACTGTGGAATAATTTTACGGCGAAATTGTAATTCGACAATTAACCTAATTATAGTCGGCTCGTAGTTAATTATGCGATGAGCGCACAGGATACGTTTTTAAAACGGTATACGTTTATATGTGATATTTTTATGTTAAATTGGTTGTAAGTAATCAACCATAATGACACAATGGACAAACGCTGTGTATGTTTTTTAGCGTATATCGGGGGTTCAAATCGGAACACACCGAAGCAAACATAATTTCTTTTATGAAAATTACAAATTTCGTATATTTTTGGTTTTATGTTTACTAGTGATCGTTCAATGGTTGAAATGTGACCGAAATTCATTGCTTGAATATGTGTTCGGTAATTTTTGAGTTTATCGCATTCAGATAGACAATCAGATGCCATAATTTGTTTAATAATATGTTGTGATCATATTATTGGCATGAAAACTAAGTTCGTAATATTAAAAGATTTACATTATTTTTATTCTGTATCAACGACCAACTCGACCATATGATGGTAAGTGGTCACTACCGCCCATAGACCTTGGGTACTAAGATGTTTATTTATTTTATTTATTTTAATATTTTATTGACCACCACAAAGTAAATGGTACAAAAGGCGCAACTTAATGCCTGAAGACATTATCTGCCTGTCAACCTTTAGGCCACATAGAAAACCATGAAGGCGGTACTTAATCATAAACAATATACATACTTACAAAAAAAAAAATATACATACACATATAGTATCTACAAAATAAATAATAATAGTGCAGAATAGAAGTCATGTGTACCAGGGGCTTTGTAATATGTGCCCACGTAGACGAGTCTTAAAAGTAAGATAATAAACAATAGATCTAAGATGTTATGTCCCTTGAGCCTGTGGTTACACTGGCATACTTCAAACCGGAACACAAAAATACTAAGTACTGCTGTATTACGGTAGGATATCGGATGAGGGCATGAAATCTAGCCAATTACTAACCACTAACAAGTGCGTGTTACAATAACATGCTACATGTTATTGTAACTACTAGGCCCTTATAAGTTGTATTTTTATTGTTATCGTTTTTTGCAACACCATGTATACTGCTTGTAGGAGACATGATCTGTCCGGAATGTGATTGACGGCGGTCTTCTAACAAAAACGTATTTAAATTCCACCGCGTAATACATTACACTGCTCCACTGAGATTTTCGTCATGTTTTCCTAAAGGAGATACTTATACTCACAAATTTACGATACGATTTCAAATATTGAATGATAAGTTACTATTCATAAAAAGTAATCCATTTTGATAGGATAATTTTATTGTTTACGCAGCCTAATTCGAAATTTGAAAAATAACGGTTGGAAGGATTGATGAGTGAAGAAGAAACATACCAGTACTTTTTTAAATATTATGACCATGAGACTATTCTACTATTCTTAAGGAAGCAAATGTTTTTTGAATATAGAAACCAGATTTATTTATTTACTCAGACCATCCAACAAAAGATTATTTTAAATTTAAATTTTAATTAAAGAAAAATTGTTGTAATGTAGATATATTTTATCTATTACGAATTGATAAAGATAGTTTATATAGTAAGTTAATTTGGACATTTAAAGACGTTAATCATCAACTCGTGACGGATCAAAGCCATCGTGGCAAATCTTATTCAAAGCGGATTGTGAAAGTTTTTACAACTCAAAACTAAAAAGGATCAACATTACTCGAGGTAAATGCGAGCAAAAGTTTCGACAAAACAAAATCAAGATAAAACTATAAAATTTTTGTCGCTGACTTTTTATGACTGGGCAAAGTTATTAAAATTACTTAAAGAACAAAAAACAACCACCGCACTTGAACGTTCTACAATATGGCGTCGGTTTAGAAACCGAAGTACTAGTAGTAGGTACATTTCTTTTTCTTCTTTTATTTATTATTGTATAGGTTGGCGGACGAGCTTATGGGCCACCTTATGGTAAGTGGTCACCACAGCCCAAAGATAATGGTGCTAGAAATATTAACCGTTCCTTACATTGTACATTTGCCACCATTCTAAGGAACTAAGATACTGAGTACTGCTGTTTGGCGGTAGAATATCTGATGAGTAGGTGGTATCCTACCCAGACGTGCTTGTACCAAGCCCTACCACCATGAATTATCATTAAATTATACATTAAGACAAAAAAAGTTTTGGCGGTGTATTCAGCACCTCTCGGTACGCGTATTTCAGCAAAAGAATCTTCGCCTTGAGATATTTTAAAAAATATAACTTTTGTAGAAGTTTTAAAAACATAACGTTGAAAATAAACGAAATAAATGTCGTCATTATTAATTGTCAAATTTAGATTACTACCTTTTGTAAAAGAAAATAAAGTTATAGTCTATTTCTTTAAAATTTTAACTTCTTATATTGAATTAATTAAAGATAGTTATTTTTTTTTAATCTTAATTTAGGATAAACTGTAATTCTTCTGGCTATAACAATATTATAAATATTTATCATATCGTATTTTCTTATAATTAATAAAAAGTATTTTAACATATTTTTTTCAATTGTTAATGGGGTTTAAATTATAACAAGATTGACAAAAAAAAGTTTCCTTTTCCGAACCGGTGGTAGTGTTTAATTTGAGTATCAATAAGTGAGTGTAGTGCTTCTATATTGAATAAAGGAATTTGAGTTCTGTGTTTGAACTATAGTTACTTCTATTTGATGTTCTGAATAAGTTAATAAATATTGACTACATTTTTTTTGAATATTTTAGTAGTAGTAGCCAATGTTATGTTACGTAATGTTTTTACTGGCTATTGTTCATGTTATTGTATAAAAAAAAAAAAAACTTGATTATTATTTATTTAAAAATAATTTTATTTTTAAATTATAAAATATAAATGGAACAAATTCACACACATAGACGCTCATGTATTACAACATTCTATTTTCAAACTTCTACTAAAGGCATAATATTTTTTTAAAATATCTTCAGGCAAAGGTTCTATTGATATAATACGCGTACCAATAGGTGCTTAGTACACCGGCACAGATTTTCTATTTAAACGTATACTTTAACGATATATACCTACTTCGAGTAGATGTAATTTTAAAACAAGTCACATCACGTAACGGTTATTTATAAATAAATCAACGAAACTGTCACGGGACGCCCGTCAACAGTCAATCATTAAAATTGATGTTTATTGAAAGAATTTATATTTAAAGAATGGCAATAAATGAGTATAGGGTAAAATAAATAATAAACTCAATATATTTTTCTTATTATTATAATAATATACATAAAAAAGTGATTTTGAATGTTATTTTTTTTAGATTCGAATCAATAATGATTTATGGGACAGGCATATGTGAGCCGAGATGGCCTAGTGGTTAGAAAGCGTGCATCTTAACCGATGATTTCGGGTTCAAACCCAGACAAGCACCACTGAAATTTCATGTGCTTAATTTGTGTTTATAATTCATCTCGTGCTCGGCGGTGAAGAAAAACATCGTGAGGAAACCTGCATGTGTCTAATTTCAACGAAATTCTGCCACATGTGTATTCCGCCAACCCGCATTGGAGCAGCGTGGTGGAATATGCTCCAAACCTTCTCCTCAAAGGGAGAGGAGGCCTTTATCCCAGCAGTGGGACATTTACGGGCTGCTAATGCTAAAAAAAAAAAAAGATTTATGTATTTAATTTTGGTAATTCACTTAAGCCCCAATTTAAGATTTTATTATCTGTGGAAAAAGGTATACGTACATTTGGCGGGCTTTTAAAAAAATTACATTCGAGTACATTAAAAATGGCGGTTTTTTATATAACATACGGTAACGGTGGCGGTATAAAATAGAGTCGGTTCTACCCCTAGGCACAATATATATCTCACATCAAAACGTGACTATATAAAAAAAATGCGACTAAATCGTTTATGCCGACGTTACATATAAAACCTTACCAATTATATATATATATATATATATATATATATATATTATGTTATAGGTTGGTTGGGCCACCTGATGGTAAGTGGTCACTACTGCCCATAGACAATAGCGCTGTAAGAAATATTAACAATTCTGAAACACAGAAATACTAGGTACAGCTGTTTGGCTGTAGAATGTCTGATGAGTGGGTGGTACCTATCTAGACGAGCTTGCAGAAAGCAATGCCACCAAAAAAAAAATCAACATTAAATTTTTTAACAACACAAATATTTGACTTTTAACACTATGACATATTTTAAAGCAAGCTGTCAAAAATGATTTTCAATGTCATTATCGTGTTAAGAAACAAGACGAGATAAAAAAGACCAGCTCCCTCGACAACACCGTTATAAAGTTCGAAACATATAATTTCGATCTTCTTAAAGATTTCTGAATGTTTTACAGGTTTAAAGGTACTTAAAATTTATTACGAATTAGCTACTCTTCTCCGCTCTACACGGGTAGAATAAGGCCTACATACAACGTTTACTTTAAAGGACTAAAATACAAAAAATAACTTGTATTTATGTGATAACTTCTTATGGGAGGGTAAACCGCTTCGTTACGTAACGCGTTACGGCGCCGTTCTGTCTGTCTTCCCTTTCTCTCACGCTTATAGCGGTAGGTAGTCCTTCTCTCTCACTTTAACCAACACCGTATTTCGGACAGAAGTCTTCTTTAAGTTATCACTTCTGTCGGACGTCCAGAGCCGCACACGTATTATTTTGACCAGGTTTACTTAGTGGTAGGACTTTGTGCAAGCCTGTCTTGGTAGGTAGCATTCACTTATTAGATATACTACCAAACAGCAATACTTAGAATTATTGCGTTTCGGTTTGAAGGCGAAGTGAAGTAGTGTATCTATAGGCGCAAGAGGCATCTTACTTACAAGAGGCATATTACTACCCAGGATTAAATGTGCTCTACCAATGTAGAGCATTGGCGATGTAAGCAATTGGTATTTTTTACATCAAGCATAAAAAAATCTAATTTACACGCAAAACAATTTGATAAAGTTTCATTCCAATCGGATGAATGGCTTAGGTTAGCGAAGAGCCAGACATACAAATGTTATTTCTTTATGTATATAGATTCGGTAAACGCTTCGTAGTGAGTAACATACTTTATTGCCACCCCTTATTACGCGTAACAGAGCTTTACCTTTGTTTTCAAAAGCCTTGGATAGTAAGTTACGGAGTTCGGCCTACTTTTACTTAATTCTCATAAGGCTATGATGGGATGTGACGTCACATCTATACAGTCTTTATGTCTACTTATTTCGTGGTGAATTTTGATGTTCTCGGTTTTTGTTTATAATTTATCTTTTGCTTGAAAAAGGTGAATTGTTTTGAGAATATAAAGGATGGAATTATGTCACGTGTACCAACTGTCATTGTTAATAGCTTCCAAATATTTTTCTCAAAAAGAGTGGTCACACCCAGTTGTGGGACATTTGCAGACTATTAAAAAAAACTATCTTGTTACGTAATTTCAAATGAATATAAAAATTAGTTACAGGTAACGAATAATTAAAAATTTTGGTATTCTAAAAGAAACAGTAAATATATTTATAAATAATGTGTTAGTATATTATGTTGGTCTAGTGGCTAGATATTAGGTAGCAAATCTCTTGGTACCAGGCTTAAGCCTCAGGTCGAGCCAATAAAAAGTTATTGGGTTATCCTGTCGAAAACAAATCAGTAGCTTTTTCAGGTCTGATTTACCGCCGTATCGGATCATAAGAGTGCATCTGTGCACTATAATATGTCCTGGGTAGTTAGCTGGTCTTCCTTGAGATTGTCTGCTGTAGCCGAAATCGGCGGACGACATCATCAATATGGGTCGTATTGGTTATCTTATTGCAGTCATTGTAAGGCGTACAATATCTTTTATCACCGGAAGCGAAACACAAGTACCATTGGTCGGTACTGTGCGGTCTGAGTGGCGAGTGGTCGGTGTACTTTCAGTACAGTTGCTTAGGGAACATTTGCCTATACTAACTAGGAACTTGTGAAAGTATTGTGATTTGATTTTTTTATGTGTTGTTATTTTGTTCTGTCCGAGGCGTTATAAAATAATATTTAAAATTGTTATGATATTTCAATGTGACTGCATTTTATTGACAAGCAGCAAACAGAAATACTACGTGAACTTTAATAATTGTGTTCGACAAACAGTGAATCGCTCTGTTTTAGTCTGCACGATACCCAAGTACGCCCACGATATTACCGAAGCGATGGTTTTAATTCTATTCGACCAAAATATCCGATATATATTTATTCATTGATGAAAATAACTGCTTATCTGTTAACTGCAAACATTATATGGTGTCTTTATGTAAGGTTGTTTCATTTTCTTTTAGAAATTTGTATACAATTACACAAAAAACCCTGTTTCTTTCAACATAACGGTTATTCTCAGATCAGAATATTTTCGTTTCAAAGCCGGCGGTATTTTTTACTTTGACTGTTAATAAGTGTAATGCTTCTACATTGAATAAATTAATTAGTATTGTTTGAAAAGGTCGTTGTTTAAGCAATAACACGTTATATACAATTTTATGATGTTTTCTTTGTTTTTCCCATTTTGTTTGTATTGTTATTATTTTCATAAAGTATTTTTTAGTATAGAGAGAATATATATATATATATATATATATACATATATATACATATATATATATATATTTTATGGCATTGGTTAGCGGACCAGCATATGGGCCACCTGATGGTAAGTGGTCACCACCGCCCATAGACAAAGGCGCTGTAAGAAATATTAACCATTCCTTACATCACCTTTGTGCCACCAATCTTGGGAACTAAGATGTTATGTCCTTTGTGCTTATAGTTAGACTGTCCCATCTTTCAAACCGGAACACAACAATACCAAGTATTGCTGCTTGGCGGTAAAATATCTGATGAGTGAGTGGTACCTACCCAGACGGGCTTGCACAAAGCCCTACCACCGAGTAAATGTTATGTACCTTGTGCCTGTCACACTGGCTTATCCTTCAAACCGGAACATCATCATCATAATCAGCCTGTATCAGTCCACTGCTGGACAAAGGCGTGCCACTGAGCCCGATCTTCGGCCCTTCTCATCCACTTCCTACCAGCCACCTTCCGTACATCATTGTTCGACCGTGCTACAGGGCGTCCTACACTACGCTTGTCGATTCGCGGTCTCCACTCTAGAACCTTCTTATCCCAACGGCTATCGGAACGTAACGATACTAAGTATTGCTGTTTGGCGGTAGAATATCTGATGAGTAATCTCAAGTAACTCGGTTTAAATACATTTGTTAAAATTATTATATTAAAATCGATTATATGTTAGTCGTTTTTGTGTTGCTCCGCTTCGAGTTGGAATATCGATTTTATTTCAAGCCGAGCTGTACTCCCAACTAAGTTTGTGTGTTGGCTCCAGCTGTCTCCTTCGTACTCTTTTATTTTCTTCGGTTAAAGTATTTGCTTGGTCTGAGGATATACGTTATTAAAGTGCCAAGTTTCATTATAATCGATTCACTGGTTATCTTGATATACGTTCAGAAATATGTGGATGGTATTTTTATCGGAGAAAATTATTTTTCTTATTGAATGATTGGTTAAAAATATCGTCGTTTGCCAATCTTAATATACCATTGGATAATGAACATAGGTTTCCTCCAAGGTTGAGGTTGAGCTGAAAGGCATCCGTATCTACTCAGGATCCTCTACATTCTTAAAGTCTTAAAATAAACATATGAAAAAAAAGAGTTCATATTATTAATCTGTTGACATATATATTTACTCAATATAATTTATCGTAATGAGATTAAGCCGTTTTTGATTATATTAAATAAAAAAGGAGTTCAGAATGAACTTATTTTCATAGTACATAAGCCCAGCGGTCAGAACGTGTGCTAAATTTGTGTTTGTTATTCATCTTATGCTTGGCGGTGAAGGAAAACATCGTGAGGAAACTTGCATGTGTCTATATTCAAAGAAATTCTGTCACATCTGTATCCACCAATCCGCTTTAAACTAAACTAAACTTTCTCCTCAAAAAGGGGAGGAGGCCTTAGCCCATATTACTTTCATTTCTGTTACATTTGAAGTCGGTTTATTTATTTCTATAATATATTTATTAGTATAGAATACATAATAACTTTTTGAGATATCAAAATCAAGAACAGAATATAACTCTAAAGCGACCAAAATTGAGAAAAAAAAATGAAATAAAAGATCCCCTTAGCACAAAATTTACTTCATTTTTCGAAACATTAAATGAAGCCACATTTTTCGTTAACCATTTTTATTTTTCACCGACATTCAATGAGGTCGATCTTGGTACATGTGTTTTTAAGTGAAATCCCTTTCAAATGAGTTCAAAGTTTTTTTTTTTTTTTGTAAATCAGCATAACTTAAGCAATTTAGCAAAACTGAGTTACTTTTTTTATTACTTAAGAATATTTCGGGGTCATACTTCGTTTATTCGCTGAAATATATTTTGATGGTAGGTATTAAGCTTCTTCTTAATAAAACTATGTCTTTATTAAGACGTATAAATGTATTAAAAAGTAAAGTGCGAGTCGGACTCGCACACGAAGGGTTCCGTACCATTATCTATAAAAATAATCTCTGTTGTACGCTTGTCCGGGAGCCCCTAAATATTTTATTCTGCTTTTAAGTAACTCTCTAACTATCACGGTTTATGTGATAGACGGACAGACAAACGTTTCCCGTTTTATCCTTTGGGTATATTCTCATCTCTATCATCGTCATCAATGAAATCAATCATTGATTATGTTTAGTTTCAATTTTTAATACTTAATTCTAATACAAAGTTGTTGTTTCAACTTTCAATGTATGTAGATTTAAATTTATGATATTCATCAATGTTTTTTATTGCGTTAGTATTTATTAAGTAATGTGATAGTGCATGGTGAGCCTAACTGTAAACAGTAGAGCGTTTGCCAATGTAATTTCGAGATGCTTTTTTGTTTTTTTCATGTGATATTGTATCAACTGTTAATTGTGCTACTGAAATTAATTTATAAATATAAAGTAGCTGTTCTCATTCATCAATCAGCTGTGTTGAAGTTCTCTTGCTATTTACTGTTTTCATCCTGCAAAAAAGAGCTTTCCGGTCTATTTATAATCTTGGAGCTCGAGACTTCTTTCGGGATGATTTTCTTAGTGTCTACAACAACATTTTGTATATTCACATTTTATATAAATGAACTCAATGGTAACTCTTTTTTAGTTTAATAAGCGTGTTAATTAAATTTTAAATATCCACTAATAAAAACTTTAATATTATAAAAATCCTATTAACTTTTTCTCTAATAAAATATAAATTTATAATTAAGACTAAAAACGAAAAGATTTAAAAAGAGGTAACGTATGAAAAAGGTCGTATTAAAAAAAATAAAAATTAAATAATGAATTTAATATCTGTGTAAACAAAGCGAGCATCAAAGCATCGTTGGTAGATAAAATAATAAATTATTGTCGTTATTTGTCCATAAACTGCCTCTCATCACGCAATAATACCGCCATATTATACCTTCGTTCAAAGCCCTGATTAATGCTTCGTGGTAATTAAATAACTTTGTATCTAAATATAGCTACAGAAAGTAGTCTGTCTGGTACTTACTGTGATTTTATAGCATTCTATAATAGATTCAAAGTAATAAAATGTTTGAATTAGGCCTCTACGTTTCTAAGAACAATTTAGTTTTCATATGCTGAATTTGTGTTTAGAATTTATTACGTGCTCAGCGTACATGACACTCACTGATGTCAGCGTCAATTCCAAATTTAAATCTAATTTTATTTTATCCAAAACTGTTCTTTTATTTAAATTGGATTTCATGTATGAAATATACGTCTCTTATTCCAAATTATGTCTTTGTTCCATTTGCAGTTAAACACTTGAATTTTGAGTAATAGTACAAAGACCTTTACTAAAAGTATAACACGTCGTTTTATTGCCTCCACTGGTATCATGATGGCTTGTTAGTTTTTCGTCCAGAGGATTGCAATTGCGATTCAACGGAGAAATGCTGCTAGTTTTCTTGCCACCATTCCACGCGGTCATGATTTATATTAAATATATAGACTGTCGCGATATTACGACACTCTATCAACTCTAACAAACTAATTCTATTTTAAATTTAGGATGTAACATTCATAGCGATGTGTGTTACGTCCTAAATTTTAAAACGATTACTTGACATATACATGATATGACGTCACGCTTACGTCATTAGGGTCAATCATACTGTTTTTTTAAATAAATGCAATTTATATACATTTCTTTTATATACAATATATTACAGTACAGATATTTAAAGTATACAAATTAAATTTATATTCAATACTAACAAAAAACGTGTATTGATTATGTCGGCTTCACAGTTAAAGAGAGATTTTTTCAGGCAACCTCAAGCTAGCGCATTGAAAGAGAACGCTGGGATTGACATTTATGTATATATTTTAGTAACACCAGCTGCTTAAATAAAGATTTTTACTCCGAGATATTATTAAAACAATGAAATATAAATAGGATACATAAAGACCACAATATGTAATAGGTTTTTAAAATTTAAAAAGAAGTAGGTTTTGAACACAGTGTCATTTATAACTATAGCCATAAGGCTTATCTTATAGCTGACGTCATTTATAATACTAAAATTAAATGATAGAAAAGATACACCGAAGGTCTGGATACCAAGTCAAAAGAAAAGACAGTATACCCAAGAGCCATCCATAATTTTTTTTTCCATCAATATCTATCAAGCTTTTTAGGATGCAAAAAATTACAAACACACGAAAAAAGGAATTCTACAATCTTTTTTATGACAACCTACATGGACGAGCAGTGAGTACGCCGGTATTCATGGGTACACAACTCCGAGGTCTCGGGCTCGATTCTCGGCTGAGTCGATGTAGAAAAAGTTCATTAGTTTTCTATGTTGTCTTGGGTATTTGTGGTACCGTCGTTACCTCTGATTTTCCATAACACAAGTGCTTTTGCTACTTACATTGGGATCAGAGTAATGTATGTGATGTTATCCAATATTTATTTATTTATTTTATTTTAGCAGATGAATGAGCATGTTTATTAACATAACAGTTACAATGGGTACACGACCTTCGATCTTATTGTTTGTGCATTGAATGTGTGAATATTTGATAAATAACTACCACTGTTATATGACCAATGACAAATATGGTATATATTTGTCATTCATGTATAAAATAAAATAGGATATCATATTTTCTTTATAAATACGCCATAAGGCAAAAAATAAATATATTTCCACGTATATGTCACGTTATAAAAAATAAAAAAATATAGAGATTTACTTTGATCATTTAATAATAATGTTTCTTAATAGTTTTTCTTCAACAATCAACTATTATATGCACAAGCACAGATGCGTCCTCTATTCATTCACTCTGGGACGGCAAACCGTCTCGAGCGAAGAGAGCTCAAACGCAGGACCAACAACACTTTCAATAAAAAAATCTTGACAAAAAATCGGTATTTTTTTGATGACACGATTGAACCTAGAGTCTCCAGTAATAAAGCCGTATAATATGACCACAGACTAACAACGAGAGTATTCAATTATAATGAAAATATGAATGTTTCTTTCATAAGAACTCGTCTCGCCAACTTCAGTCTGGTCTATTATAAACTTTGTCATGAAAGTCGTTAAAAGACTTTGTTAAGTTTTTTATTATTCAGACTTAAACTTTTAAGTGTATTTATGTATAAATAATTTTTTTTTTTTATAGTTTCTCGTCTATGTGTTCGACACTATATTATATTTATCGATCTTGTGGTTATATTTTCGGTCAGTCAATCCGAATAATGTTCGACGTCAAAAATAAAACGAAAAAAAAAATAAGTTGTACGTTTTGTCCTTCAGCATAAACGTTTCATGTAGAACCTTATTTTTAGACTAGTCTTAAATTTTCTTAGTTAAAATTATTTTTATTGTTATTTAATTTTATCAATTTTTAAAGAAGTTTCAATGCATTTATTTATTTTATTTTGAATTTTTATTTAAAAAAGGCTTCTTCTGTCAAATTATAAAATTATGTTCTTTAATACATTTTTATGTCACAAAATTACAATCTATTTCTGACCATGACCCATGACTCTGAGTTCAAACCACGGAGTAAACACTACTGAATTCATGTGCTTAATTTGTATTTATAATTAATCTCATGTTCGGTGGCGAAGGGAAACATCGAAACATGCATGCGCTGGATAAGAATCTGCCAAGATTATCCGCCAATCCGTGTTGCGCCATGGCAGATTCAATGACCTCCTCAAAAGGGAGAGGAGTACTTTACCCAACAGTGGGAGTTTTACAGGCTTTTTAACTACGAACCGTGCAAATCTGGGCCAGATAATAAGTATTTCATAAATGTAAACGTCGATTTTTATGTCAAACTAGTATGGATGGATACTGGATCTAATATACGAGTCATTTTTGATATTTGTATAATTTTATTTGCTCGTTTGGAAAGTTTAGTCTAATTACAAACACGAGGGATATAGCAGCTTAGTTAACGTTTCGGATAAAAAAAATCTTAGTCTAAGTTGACAGTGACTAATAAGGTTGGTAGTCTGCGTACTGACTGTATAAAAATTCAAATTTAAATCGAAATCTACTGTCCTCTATTCCACGCGGTCATGATGTGTGCAGTAGCGTTTTTTTTTTATTCGTATAATTATAATAAAGGTCTTATATGTAAATCCTAAAAATAATAAATATATTAAGTAATACTTAATATAGTTATTATTATAAATGAAATAGTAAGTACATAGTAGGCAATATAAAATTTAAAGATGTTTCGCCAATTCCCTCAAAGTTCACTTTTCTATGTGATCGCAATATAATACTACAACAATATCTTGAATAGTATGGAAAATGTCTCGTTCAATACAATGCGTTCCTATTTCTCTATGCCAATGGTAATTTAACAAAGACATTTTAACAAAGAGTTCGTATATATTTTTTAATCTGTCATCTCTATAGTGAATGCGCTTTGACCCCATATATCTTTTATGTCTCCTTATATTTTTATACTAACATTTCAAATGTTTTTTTTTTCATTTTTTTTTATGTAGATGTTAAGGCTGATAGTAGAGTATACTTTTTCAAGATATTTTTTTTACAAGCATATTTGAATCAATATTTTGTTTCAAGAAAATCTTCTAGAAACTTAGTTAATATAATTTTTTCATTAAAACTAAAATTTATAAAAAATAAATCAAAATTCTTTAAATTTGTACCATTATATTCAGCGTGTTTCAGAGAAGGTTTTTATTTAAACGGATAACGTAGCCATAACAACGCGTGGCCGGGTCTGCTAGTCTTCTATATAATATTGTACAGCATGATATAATAATATTAATTAATACTTTTTAACAAGACTTTAAATTTATTTGTGTCACCATGAACGCAAATTTCATTCGAAACGTATAGGTTTGAAACCTAGAGTAAGTCATCCTCACAGATTCTGGTCACGATGACCAGCCAATTACGCAGGAGAATTATCGCCCACAGTGTGCGCATCAGGTGCATTCTCTTCCCTCACAATTATAATCAAAACGAACGGCAAAACTGACACAACCGGAAACAATTTAGCTGCGGGACCAACAGGTTTAGGTGCATTCCAATTGAAAAACCCAATAACTCCTTAACGGCCCGACCTGGAGTTTGAACCCATAGCAACCTTAAATCTAGTTAGACCAACGAGGGGCCCTTGTAGGGCTATAGATTATTTAACTTTAAGGTCCTTAAAGGGCCTTAGAGGTGAATCAAAAACGATAAATAGTGGAAACTTTGCAAACTCTACATTTATTTAGATAATGGGATACATAATTCTTTATAAGTGCGAGAAACATGTCTCTGTGTGTGTAGGCATGTTGCCTAATGAAGACTTAACGCGGGTAAAATCGTGCGATACAACTAATAATAAAACCTCCGGCCGAGTCAGATTTACATAACTAAAGCGCCAAAGAGTATTTTTTTTTACTTTAAAATGAATTAAATAATTAAGTTTATCTTAAAAATTAAAAGTAATAACTTTTCTCATAAATCTAGCATATAAATTACTTTTTAAAGTTTTAAGTAGATTTACTTTTTAAGAGAATTTCTTTATTAATTAATTTATAAAATTCATTTTAAAAATTTTACAGGATTAATTTTAATAAACTGACAAATCTATAAAGCAACGTCAGTTTTGTATATTTGTGAGGAACAGCCTTTTGGTGGTAGGGCTTTGTGCAAGTCCGTGAGGGTAGCTACCACCCATTCGTCAGATATTCTACCGCTAAACAACAGTACTCAGTATTGTTGTGATCCGGTTTGAAGGGTGAGTGAGCCAGTGTAACTACAGGCACAAGGGACATAACATCTTAGTTCCCAAGGTTGGTGGCGCACTGGCGATGTAAGGAATGATTAATATTTCTTATAGTGCCATGGGCGATAGTGACCACTTACCATCAGGTGGCCCATATACTCGTCCGCCAACCTATGCCATAAAAAAAGTCTGTAAATGGGCTGAGCCCCCTCCAAGTAAGGATTGAAGATTATTCCACCACGATACTCCGATTTATCTGAGACAGGTTTCCTCACGATGTTTGTCTTAAAAACTCAGTAGTATTTAAACCTTGAAAAGGCATTGAACACGCAACATTTGGTTAATAAAATAATCTCCGTATAAACAATTTATAACAGATGATAAATGTTGGTGCAAAAATTTAATTCATATCAAACACTAATAAAAACAAAACAAAAATAACAAGGGAATTAAAATTATGTTACGTCAATAATGTTTCACTCAAACGTTACACTAATAAACGTTGCCGCCAAAGTTGAAGAAAGAAAATCTAACTTCAGACTTAATTTGTTATTTGTTAATGTCTACATTAAAAAAAAGGTTGTTTTTTTTTTCTACATGCGTCATGCCGTGATGTATTATATACCCACTTAAGTACAAAGTCGTGTACAAGATATCGATCAAACATTACCTAGGTCTCAGCTCTTCGTGATTAACTTTAACTTTGAAACGACTTTGTATAACTATACATATAATTATTATTAAAATTTTAATACAATTCCAAATTACATTTTGTGAATATACCAGCTACGTTCCTTTTACTAATAAGAGTCATTACATTTTAGTACATTAACAACCTGTAAATTTCCCACTGCTGGGCTAGCCCTTAGCCCTTTGACCTCTCCCTTTGACGAGAAGGTTTGGAGCATATACCACCACGCTGCTCCAATGCAGATTGGTGGAATACACATGTGGCAGAATTTCGTTGAAATTAGACACATGCAGGTTTCCTCACGATGTTTACCTTCACCGCCGAGCCCGAGATGAGTTGTAAACACAAATTAAGCACATGAAAATTCAGTGGTGCTTGCCTGGGTTTGAACCCGAAAACATCGTTTAAGATGCGTTCTAACCACTGGGCCATCTCGGCTTAGTGTCTAATTAGAGTCAACATAATAAAATTAAAGAATAAAAAAGACAAAAATATACAAAAAAATAAATCTTGTTTTTATATAACTTAGCAATGCATAGAGGTCTAACATAAAACGATTTAATTTACTAAGAAGTTTATAGCTTAATATATGTAACATTGAAAAATAAAGACGGCTGTTCACAATACATTTATTATTAAACTTTGTTGACAATCGCAAGATTTAAATTGGCTATACATCACCAATTCAAAGATACAAATGAATTATGATTTCAAGCGATAACAAATCTCGAGATCTTTTAAGGAAAATATCGTCAGAAGATTAATTTTTATTTACATAACATAATTGTACGGATTTTTTATGTAGAATACATAAATTTAACACATATTTTGCTTGTTTTCAAATGACTATTAATAAAATAAATAAATTAATAAAAAAACATTGAGAATACTGAGAGAAATGTTTGGTGTTACGCGAGTGGATAGAGTAAGGAATGAATACATAAGAGGAAGTTTATGGCACCGGTAACCGAAAAGCTATCTGGAAACCGACTGTCTTGGTATAGGCATGTTATGCGGAGGAGTGAGGACCATGTTGTGAGAAAGGTTTTGAGGATGGTTGTGGATGGATATAGAGGTAGGGGACGACCAAAAGAACGATGGATGGATTGTGTAAAAAACGACATGGTTAGAAAGAATGTTACTTGTGAGATGACGTCCGACAGAGAAGTATGGAAGAAGAGGACATGCTGCGCCGACCCCAAGTAAAATTGGGATAAGGGCAGGAGGATGATGAAAAAAAAACACATTGATATAAACCGTTTAATTGTTTTTTGATCGATAGCCTGATGGTAAATTGTCACCACCGCCCATAGACAAGGTATACTCTATTCCAACCATTTCACCACTAACCAACAGGAGAAAAGCCAAATAAACAACATTTGACAGCAAATTAAAGCGATATCATTGGTCGAGAGCTTGATTAGTCTGTGATATTCTCTATGAATTTGCGAAAAATGGCGTTTTGAACGTCCACGTACGAACGTATCGGAATTTTGGAAATAAAATGAAAGTGGAAATAAGTGGTTAAGTGCAGTAGTGTTGTATTGTAAATAAAGATATATTAATCATAAACTCTTAATAGTGCACAATATAGCTGAGTTATTATCAAATCGTAAATCTAAGGTTTGTTTATCTTTTTTCCTACTTCCATTGGAATAGGCTATAAGTAATAGTAACAATTCCTTACATCACCAATGCCATCGCCTACAACCTTGGGAACTAAGATGTCATGTCCCTTGTGCCTGTAGTTACACTGACTCACTCACCCTTCAAATTGGAATATAACAATACTGAGTACTGCTGTTTCGTGCTTATGGATGACCTGAGACGGGCTTGCACAAAGCCCTACCACCAAGTAAATCAAACTAACTTTGAAATTGCTAAATGGCCTAAGTTGTAATGTGACCATATAAAATTTACGACTTAATTTGCCTTTAGCGATATTTGTAATAAATATATATTTGTAATAAATCCTAAAAATCGTAATATTCTTTATTTAAGTAAGTCCATAAAAACATGTTCGAATCATGTTGCAGAATTGAAATAAATGTTAACTTTGCGTGATCCCACTGGACATCAAAGTTTCAAGGTCCTTATAATTAAAAAAATTAAATATTGCTTACCAAGCAACAAGCCGAGATGGCCTAGTGGTTAGAAGGCGTGCATCTTAACCGATGATTTCGGGTTCAAAACCAGGCAAGCACCACTGAATTTTCATGTGCTTAATTTGTGTTTATAATTCATCTCGTGCTCGGAGGTGAAGGTAAACATCGTGAGGAAACCTGCATGTGTCTAATTTCAACGAAATTCTGCCACATGTGAATCCGCAACCCGCATTGGAGCAGCGTGGTGGAATATGCTCCTAACCTTCTCCTCAAATGGAGAGGAGGCCTTAGCCCTGCAGTGGGTTAATTTACAGGACTGTACAAGTTGTTGTTGTTACCAAGTGACTTATTAGTTATGAATGTTTATTTTTTTACAATTTTTTTTGTCCAATATGCTGAAGTTATTATTTTTTGTAAATGCTGACGGTGACTTCCCCATAGACATTTTTGAATCCACAAGTTTTTGTATATTTTTTATAGGTTACGTATGAAAACTCCCGTCAATCTTTTATATATTTGTCTAGCTATATCTCAATACAACATAGATATATAAATGATATGACCATTTTATTCTGTACGAAATCACAACGTAACTATTTCATGCCATACGTTAGAGTTTCTGCGTGAACTAAAAAAACTAAAAAAAGGCGAATATATATTTAAAGTTCAATGACCTAGACGTAGTTGACAAGTTATTTGGCTTTAAGTACACCCCAGACGGACGCCAAGAATATCTTAGACGTCTTGTAATACGGTCTTTTGTAATGATATATTTATTTATTAGTTTGGAATAATTGGATTAAATTTACATAATATACGAATTCAAAAGAGTGGAACTGGTTGCAAATATAATATTATTAATTGGCGATTCAAATTTATTTGTAAGGCCTACTGTATATACGCACACTAAGACATCTTGTCAGGAAGTGCGTCGGTCAATACTAATGAACGATGAACTGAGGTAAAAGGTTACGAAGTGAATAGATCTTTATTTATTTATTAAATGGGAATTAATATGTAATATAAAACTATAACAATAATTTTATATTGTACTGATTGTATATTAGTTTAGTATTATTTACTATTAGGCAAAATAAGACACATTTTTACGAAACAAAAATATATAATTTTTAGTGGTAAATAAATTTTACATAATTAACATCAGAGGCCCCTTGTTTGAACAACGTATTTAGCGATGTTCAAATAAGATAAATCTCCTAGTTACATATTTTCAAATTAAAATGGGACCCTCGTGGTCTATGCTATCGCAGGGAAGCGCTTACATATTTAAAAAATATGGTCTACAATTAGTTTGTTATGATATTATTTCTTTTTTAAAGAAAACAAAGAGATAGAAAACAAAGTTGCCTGCAAAAAATGAGATATACAATACGAATTCTAGCGTAGATAGGGTTTTTCTCAAGGTGACAAAACCCAGGAGCTTTGTCGTCTTCCATCTCCGTCGATCTCGTCTAGTCTTATCCCAGCACTTATTAACGTTATAAACACAGATATAGTATTTTTTTTTATTTATCCCGTATAATATTAAAATTTAGTAAAAATAATATAGTATTGTTTTTAATTGACTAGTTGTTGCCCGCGGCTTTGCTTGGGTTTGAGTTTGGTCGTGAGATGTTACCTAAAAAATTAGAATGTCTTTCCTTCCAATCTACCAAACATCATAAAATTCGGTTCAGTGGTTTGCCTGTGGAAGATTAACAAAGAGTCAGTCAGACAGACAGATTTAAATTCGTATTTATAATATTAGTATTGATTAGTGAGTTATAACTTGAAGAAATTACCAGCTTTCGATAACGTTCGGCTGCTGAATTTCACCTTCGGACATATCGTCAAAACTCCAAATATCACCCACACCACCTAGATGTCCGAAAATCAACAACAGCGCAATTTTTAAGACATTTTCTGCCTCGCACAACCACTCTGTGGAACCAGCTTTCGCCGGCGGTTTTTCCGAACCGATACGACTTGGGAACCTTCAAGAAAAGAGCGTACTCTTTCCTGAAAGGCCGGCAACGCACCTGCAAGCCCCCCAGTGTTGCAGATGTCCATGGGCGGTGGTAGTCACTTTCCATCAGATGAGCCTCCTGCTCATTTGCCACCTCTGACATAAAAAAAAACGTCGTATTTTGTGCCTAAGATCATCATCGTCATTTTAATATTATAATATTAATAAGTATAAATAAATAAATGTGATGTTCAACATTCATCACTATACTTCAAGAGGTCATTCCACTTTGGTTAATTCGAACGAATCTAAATGCAACCACAGATTCACAACAAAACTAAATTAATACGTGTCTAGACTGATGTCTGCGCCATACACATACTGATGCCAATTGTCCCGGGATCGATTCCAGTGGCGGGTCTGGTAATAAAAATTGTGTCTAGCTTTTTGTAAAACAAAAGAACATTTTGCTAGATTGTTACTACTTCATTCAAATTAAATTAATTTGACCTTGTGGTCATTGTGAGCTAAATTTGTAGCAATCGATATAAAGTTTACTTTAGGTAAGTAGCAAACTGTTATTATTCCACTGGTAGACTAAGGTCTCTTTTTATCGAGGAGGAGGTTTGGAGTTTATTCCACCACGCTGCTCGGATGTGGATTGATGGCTACACGTATTCTTCTTTACTATCCGTTTATTTGTAGTCTTTTACATTGAATCATTCTGCTCTTTCTTTAATATGAAAAAAATACTATAGATTTTTTATGAATACTTCCAAAAAAAATCAATCAAAACAAAAAGTGTGGACTCACCCAGACGAACTTGCATATAAACTTAGTTTTTTGCCCGTTCTTCTCGGTAGAATCTACTTTGCGGAACGGTGGTAGCTCTACTTTAAATTTAGTATTAACAAGACGATTTAAAAGTCCTTTTAGCTGCTTACGTTAATAAAGAATATTTTGTTTTAAACTGATTTAATGATGACATAGAAATAAATAGTACTACATTGTTAATAATACACGTTTTCAGTCTATTTCAAACTCAATGTAAACTTTTTTATTACGCAAATGTGTGTTATGCTAAGGTTTGAGTTGTTCAGCTTAGTCAGTTTAGAGCGAAAGGTTTTTAATTGACAAAGTTTAAAGCCGTCCAATACGTGACCGAAGTCTAACATCGTTAGCCTTTTTGTGCTTTGAATATGTTTTTGAAAAGTAATCGATTTATTTTTAGTGTTAAAACACTGTTTGATGAATATCTTTCTTATATATGTTTATATAGGATTTAACTTGTTTAAGTTGAATACATTGCTGAGGTTCTTTTGTCGGTTCTTTTCAAGTCCGAGGTGTTTGTTTTCGAACCGTTGGTAGATTTTTTACTATCAATAAGAGAGTAATCAATCAAAATATACTTTCTCGAGTAGGCGTTTACAAGCACTTTCGGTTCAGAATGCAGATTCTACCGAGAAGAACCGGCAATAAAGTCAGTAGTTACGCTTTTTCAACATTTAAAAATACAAAGTCACGTTAGTTAAATACAATTATATACCTATGTATATAATACATCCTGCTTGGAAGTCAACAAGTATTAGCTCCACGCTTTTTTATCATCTATATAATCTTGTATTGAATAATATACCTTCTTCACCAATGTGACTTTTGAGGTGATTTTTTGACTTGAGTACACTAACTTGCTAAAGCCGTTAGAGTTTTAGTTGTTTTTTACAGTACCGGTAGTTTATCCTAAGGTTCGGCTTTCTTCAGAAAAAGTGGATGTAAATTTTAAGTTCAGCTTGAAATTTACATTTCCTTATTACATTTTATTATCAGTTATTGCATGTAATGTTGCCTACATTTAAAATAATCTGGTCAAATTATGATTCAAACGTGCTTGTAAGAATCTAGTTAGAAAAAGTTGTTAGATTATCATTTTGATTAATACTAAATTATTGAATTTATGTTTACGTTAAAAGTCATATAAAACTAGAGGAAAGAAACGCAAACTCCTTTCCAAATAACATCCTCCGATCAAACCACCCCGACAACCCTCCCTAAAATTTAACGCGCCCTTCGCTCTCAATTAGAGATTAATATCGTATTGTCTGGTGCCCTTACCGACCCCTCTGAATGCATATTGAATATACGTAAAATATGTATACAACCGTCTGTTGAAACGGACAATGACTTCATGGATTTGAAACCAACTATATGAACCAAATAGGCAAACATCGGGCGGAAAAAAATCTAAGAAAATGCGCATTGCTTATTCCTTTTCTGTTATATAGTCTACCAACGAATGTTAAACAAGAAAAAGGATTGATAAATTGAGTAACCCTTACATTTATAATATTATTATACATTTGTATAAATATATTATACAGTGTGATTTTAAGAGATTTGGGAATGAAACGATCGCCTCCTGGCTGTTTCTATTCATATACAATTATGTATGTAACTGATTTGACAAAAAAAAAGACCCGCTGAGTTACTTTCGCCGGTTCTTCTTAGGTCAGGGTGTTCCTTTTTCCGAACCGGTGATCATCATCCAGAGTCGAGTTCGCTGCGAAGAGAGAGCCTAAAAGATCAGCCTTCTCCTTCGCTGTATGGGCCAATGACTCACCGTCCTTGTGCAGAGATGGTAAGGAAGGCTGATAGAAATTCCCTAAGACAGCCTTGGCGAGAGACCAGAACGCACGTGTTCCTGAAGGGAGGCGCACCAGTCTCTCGCCAATTCTGCCAATGTACTCCGTCTTCGCCTTAGCAATCACGTTTTTGAAGGACCTAGAGGCAGAGTTATATTCCTTTCTGATTGCGCTGGTATTTACATCACGAGACGCTGATGCGTTAGCCCAGTCTTGGTAGCGTTTCCATTTTCTGCGTGAAGCCGTTTTGCAGAAACGACCAAACCAGGGCTGGGACTTGCCACCGATGGGGACCGCAGAATACGGAATGAATAGTTCCATACCCTGAAGTACCACATCGGCAACAGAGTCAGCAACAACACTCGGATCATCCGGCGAGAAACAAACCTGCCCCCATTGGTAGGATGCAAAGAAGGACCGCATCCCATCCCAATCTGCTGACCTGTAGTGCCACACTCGGCGGCAGCCCACGAAACGAGGTCGTGAGTAACGCGCAACCGGCACTGTACTTCGGATGAGACAGTGGTCCGACGAGCCCAGAGGGGGTTCGACGATAACCTGGTAGCCATTCGGATGGGAAGTCAGCAGAAGGTCCAACAGGGAAGGTGTATGATCCTCCACGTCTGGTATTCGCGTTGGCGAGGGGACTAGTTGTGTCAAATCATATGCTAAAGCGAAGTCGAGAACAGATCGACCCGCATGATCGGTAGTGCGCGATCCAAGCCATTCGGCATGGTGGGCATTAAAATCGCCAAGAATAACGATCTCTGCGGATGGGATCTGCTGCAGCACGGAATCTGTAGCCATTTGGACGTGCTCAACCAGTCGGTCGGTTTCGGCATTACCGCTATGGGACCTATAAAGGCACGCGTAGATTCGCGGATGGTCGTCGCAGTCTACACGCAGCCAGATAATCGATAGGTCCTGCCCTTCAAGGCTGACGAGGCGTCGAGAGCAGATATCATCTCTGACGTAAACGCACACCCCAGCTCGTGGTACAAAGGAATGTTCCAATTTGTACCCGGGGTAAGAGAGAAAAGTCGTATCGGCAGGAGAGGATATCTGGGTCTCGGTAAGAAAGAGCAAGGCCCGCTTAGCCGTCTCAAGGTGAAAGTGAACGGCGTTCAAGTTGGAGTTGAGTCCCCTTATGTTGCAGAAGTCCACGGTGAGGGTGGTAGGGGTTGCCTTATGATGCCTTCTCCGCTTGCCCCGAACAGTGGCGAGCGCAAAATTGCCCCCCTCAGAATTCGGAGGGCAGCCTGGGCATCCCTGCTCAGGTTGTGTACGTCCTGAGCATGGATGCCCAGAGAGGGATTCTCCACCGCAGTCGCTGATGGTACCCTCCTGGGGTAATAGAACCAAATTCTGTACAACCATTATGATTTGGGGGGGAGGGGGTTCGGGCCTCCGGGACTCTCACATACCGGACGAAACGCAGTAGCATAGCTACCACTTCACGCCGATTTTAAGTGAGAGAGTTGTACTTCTCCGGGCGTGCCGGCCCATTCGGCTGCAACTCGAAAGTATGCAGTGTGGCACTACCACTTACTACTACTACTAAGTTAGGCTACATTTTTATTTAATTCCTCGAGGGGTTAAAATGGGGGTAACTGTTCTTTCTTTAATATGAAAAAAATACTATAGATTTTTTATGAATACTTCCAAAAAAAATCAATCAAAACAAAAAGTGTGGACTCACCCAGACGAACTTGCATATAAACTTAGTTTTTTGCCCGTTCTTCTCGGTAGAATCTACTTTGCGGAACGGTGGTAGCTCTACTTTAAATTTAGTATTAACAAGACGATTTAAAAGTCCTTTTAGCTGCTTACGTTAATAAAGAATATTTTGTTTTAAACTGATTTAATGATGACATAGAAATAAATAGTACTACATTGTTAATAATACACGTTTTCAGTCTATTTCAAACTCAATGTAAACTTTTTTATTACGCAAATGTGTGTTATGCTAAGGTTTGAGTTGTTCAGCTTAGTCAGTTTAGAGCGAAAGGTTTTTAATTGACAAAGTTTAAAGCCGTCCAATACGTGACCGAAGTCGGAAAAGTCGATGGTGCCTGGGCATCCCTGCTCAGGTTGTGTACGTCCTGAGCATGGATGCCCAGGGAGGGATTCTCCACCGCAGTCGCTGATGGTACCCTCCTGGGGTAATAGAACCAAATTCTGCACAACCATTATGATTTGGGGGGGAGGGGGTTCGGGCTTCCGGGACTCTCACATACCGGACGAAACGCAGTAGCATAGCTACCACTTCACGCCGATTTTAAGTGAGAGAGTGGTACTTCTCCGGGCGTGCCGGCCCATTCGGCTGCAACTCGAAAGTATGCAGTGTGGCACTACTACTTACTACTACTACTAAGTTAGGCTACATTTTTATTTAATTCCTCGAGGGGTTAAAATGGGGGTAACTGTTTGTGTGCTATAGATAAAGTAGGTTCAGCGACCATTTATTGTAATGACGTGTAACTAAATAAAAATATATTGACCGTTAAAAATCGACCAACAGAAAGAAATCCAGACATAAGCAAATCCAGCGTAAATAACTAAGCGGGAAGTTTTTTTTTTTTTTATTTGTTATTTAAAATGTTCTGGACGTGATTGCTTTGTTCCTAAGGTGTTTTGTTTATACGGGCGTGAACCTTTTTTGGGATTATATTATTACCCGTTAAGGGACTTGTTAAACCTACGTAGTCAGGTAACAGAAGTAACCAGGGGCGGATTTAGTGGATCCAGGGTCAGGATCTTGTGGAGAGTTCCACATTACGGAGTTCTAAAAAAATATTCTAATCACAACTAGTCAATTTTTATTTTAATATTTGATTATAAAAAATGGTAAATGGATATTTTACAAAACCGCCTATCAAAGCTATTCCTGTTAGGTAGCATGGCCTATGCCAGAACGCGTGCATCTTAACAGTTCATTGCGGGTTCAAAGCAAGGCAAGAACCACTTAATTTTCATGTGCTTAATTTGTGTTTATAATTCATCTCGTGATCGGCGGTGAAGGAAAAAATCGCGAGGAAACCTGCATGTGTCCAATTTCAACGAAATTCTGCCAAATTTGTATCCACCAACCCGCAATGAAGCAGCGTAGTGGAATATGCTTCAAACCTCCTCAAAGAGGAGCCCTTAGCCCAGCAGTGGGAAATGTACAGGCTGTTAATGTTAATGTATGTATTTTACTATATCAACATAATATATTAATCTATTTATTCTGCAAGAAGTTATTAAAACAAGCGACTGAAAAAAAAAACTATTAGGAAAAATATTTAGGAGCCTCCATTGTTGTCACAAGGTCTCTACACTTCTAAATGTAGATTTGGAGGTCAAACAAACATAATAGAAAAAAATAAACAACGTTTGAGATAATTAAATGTCATTGACAAATTTTTTATTAGAAATCCCGTTTGAATTAAAGCAATACGTTTAAATATATAAAACCATAAACAAGAAAACGAGGGAAAGATTGCCTGGCTTTTTCCAAACGTTTTCTGCCAGCTAACTTTACTATAAGCTGCGTTAAAGAACATCGTTACAAAAATAGTTACCCAAAGGACCCAACGTTTAAATTGTTCTTTAATAATGATAAAATTGGAATGTCACCAAAATAAATACAAAAACAATTTATCATATCATATCATATATCATATCATAGTCAAATTAACGTCCGGTTAATCAAACAAAATAAGAACATCGTAAATAGTGATCCTGATTTTTTAATCATAATCAGGCTATCAGTCCACTGCTGGACATAAACGCGCTGCTAAGGTTGATCTTTGGCTCTTCCGTGCATCAACATTCCACTGTGCCACAGTTCGTCCTACAATAGGCAGGCCGATTCGCAGTCACCATTCTAGAACCTTCTTCTTCCAACGGCTATCTGTTCTTTGACAGATGTGACCGGCCGATATGTCGAACATCTTCGTTTATTTTTATTATGATACTGAAATTATTAAAGTTTTTTTTTTTATTGCAGGTGTACGCGAAGGTCCCGCCAAGT